>NC_091205.1:27899618-27907118 GCF_040958095.1 Procambarus clarkii
CTCCAAAACTCATTTTCGTACTTTTAAGGTGAAGAAAAGAAGTGATTTACTATAGAGTGTATTACACTTATTTGTATAATTTGCACGACGTTTCGAACCTCCATGGTTCATTCTCAAGTGAACAGATCTTACAATCTTTAGTATTGTAAGATCTGTTCACTTGAGAATGAACCATGGAGGTTCGAAACGTCGTGCAAATTATACAAATAAGTGTAATACACTCTATAGTAAATCACTTCTTTTCTTCACCTTAAAAGTACGAAAATGAGTTTTGGAGAACTCCTATTTCAATTAAGCCCTGATGCTAAGAAAATAGTTAGAGGGATAGAAGCCCTAAACCAGAAAATAATAAATACAGAATATGCGGTCATATTCAATGAAATATATATATATATATATATATATATATATATATATATATATATATATATATATATATATATATATATATATATATATATAATATATATATAATATACACACACACACACACGCACGTACGTACGTACGTACGTACGTACGTGATGTAATACAGCTGCAGACACCAGACATTGTTGCACTCACGGAGACAAAACTTGAAGATGTAATTTTAAATGAGGTCATATTCCCAAGGGGCTACTCAATTTGGAGACGGGACAGAAAAATTAGGAAAGGCGGTGGCGTTGCTGTGCTGGTAAAAGAACACCTAAAGGTGAAGGAAATAATGACTGCCAATCCACAAGAAGTTGACATAATAGCACTAGAGATCTGCTATGAGGATGATAAACTAATGATGATAAATGCATATAGTCCACCGCCAAGCAGCACATGGTCAAAGGAGGAGCTAGATAGTAAACGTGAAGGTCTTATAACAATAATGAGAGAGATTATAGCGAGAGCGGATAACGATAGATCACGACTGTTGATAGTCGGTGACTTCAACTTGAAATCCATAGACTGGGAAGCATATGAAGCTAAAACAGAAGATTTTTGGACCTGTAAATTTGTAGACCTCATCCTGGAAACATTCTTGTATCAACATGTTAAACAAGCTACGAGGATGAGGGAAGGGGACGTTCCCTCCATGCTAGATTTGATATTTACCAGGAAGGAGGAAGAGATATTTGACATTCAGTACCTTCCTCCCTTGGGTAAAAGTGACCATGTCTTTTTGGGAATAAAGTATGCAATGCGTTATAAGCTGGAAGAAAATAAGGAGGTTGAAGCAGTTGAAAAACCAGACTTCAGGAGAGGACATTATGGTGACCTTAGAAATTTTTTTAGTGAGTATAATTGGACAGACTTGATGCTAGGCAAGGAAGTGAATGAGATGTATGGCAAGTTTTGTGAAATATATGATAAAGGCACAAAAAAATTTATACCAAAACAGAGATGCAGAACTAGGAAACAGGATTGGTTCAATAGAAATTGCGAGAGGGCTAGAGACCGAAAGACACAAAAATGGAATCAATACAGGAAGAGGCCGAACCCCCAAACATACCAGCGATACAAAGATGCGAGAAACAATTACACGGCAGTGAGGAGAGAGGCAGAAAGAAATTTTGAAAAAGGGATTGCGGACAAATGTAAAACAGAACCAGGTCTATTCTATAAATTCATAAACAACAAATTGCAGGTAAAGGATAATATTCAGAGGTTGAAAATGGGAAATAGATTCACGGAAGATGAAAAGGAAATGTGTGAAACACTAAACGAAAAGTTCCAAAGTGTGTTTGTACAAAATGAAATCTTTAGGGAACCAGATACTATAAGAATTCCAGAGAACAACATAGAACACATAGAGGTGTCTAGAGACGAAGTGGAAAAAATGCTCAAGGAGCTCGGTAAGAACAAAGCAGCTAGTCCAGATGGCGTTTCACCATGGGTTCTGAGAGAATGTGCATCTGAGCTCAGCATTCCACTTCACCTGATCTTTCAGGCATCCCTGTGTACAGGAATCGTAGCAGACGGGTGGAAACAGGCTAACATAGTTCCAATCTACAAAAGTGGCAGCAGGGAAGACCCCCTCAATTATAGACCTGTATCATTGACAAGTGTAATAGTGAAAGTATTGGAAAAACTAATCAAAACTAAATGGGTAGAACACCTAGAGAGAAATGATATAATATCAGACAGACAGTATGGTTTTCGATCTGGAAGATCCTGTGTATCGAATTTACTCAGTTTCTATGATCGAGCCACAGAGATATTACAGGAAAGAGATGGTTGGGTTGACTGCATCTATCTGGACCTAAAAAAGGCTTTCGACAGAGTTCCACATAAGAGGTTGTTCTGGAAACTGGAAAATATTGGAGGGGTGACAGGTAAGCTTCTATCATGGATGAAAAATTTTCTGACTGATAGAAAAATGAGGGCAGTAATCAGAGGCAATGTATCGGAATGGAGAAATGTCACAAGTGGAGTACCACAGGGTTCAGTTCTTGCACCAGTGATGTTTATTGTGTACATAAATGATCTACCAGTTGGTATACAGAATTATATGAACATGTTTGCTGATGATGCTAAGATAATAGGAAGGATAAGAAATTTAGATGACTGTCATGCCCTTCAAGAAGACCTGGACAAAATAAGTATATGGAGCACCACTTGGCAAATGGAATTTAATGTTAATAAATGTCATGTTATGGAATGTGGAATAGGAGAACATAGACCCCACACAGCCTATATATTATGTGAGAAATCTTTAAAGAATTCTGATAAAGAAAGAGATCTAGGAGTGGTTCTAGATAGAAAACTATCACCTGAGGACCACATAAAGAATATTGTGCAAGGAGCCTATGCTATGCTTTCTAACTTCAGAATTGCATTTAAATACATGGATGGCGATATACTAAAGAAATTGTTCATGACTTTTGTTAGGCCAAAGCTAGAATATGCAGCTGTTGTGTGGTGCCCATATCTTAAGAAGCACATCAACAAACTGGAAAAGGTGCAAAGACATGCTACTAAGTGGCTCCCAGAACTGAAGGGCAAGAGCTACGAGGAGAGGTTAGAAGCATTAAATATGCCAAAACTAGAAGACAGAAGAAAAAGAGGTGATATGATCACTACATACAAAATAGTAACAGGAATTGATAAAATCGACAGGGAAGACTTCCTGAGACCTGGAATTTCAAGAACAAGAGGTCATAGATTTAAACTAGCTAAACACAGATGCCAAAGAAATATAAGAAAATTCACCTTCGCAAATAGAGTGGTAGACGGTTGGAACAAGTTAAGTGAGAAGGTGGTGGAGGCCAAGACCGTCAGTAGTTTCAAAGCGTTATATGACAAAGAGTGCTGGGAAGACGGGACACTACGAGCGTAGCTCTCATCCTGTAACTACACTTAGGTAAAAACTTAGGTAAAAACACACACACACACACACACACACCCCATTCTGAGACCATAATGAATAAAATAACATTTGGTGACATTTTAATATTTTTGAAGTCAATTTGAAATTGTGATTTTTTTTTTTTTTTTTTTTTTTTTTTTTTTTTTTTTAACTTTTTTTTCTGTTCATGGCATGATGTTGATCCATTAGGAAAAGTTGGAGCATTTACCATGAAGATATTACTCACAAAAAATTGAGTGTTTCAGGAAGTTTTGGAACACAAGCACCGGGCCCCTTAAGTCTAGCCAGCCTGCGGTCTTCCCTCACTGCCATGGTGTTAGGAAGTATAGTCTTTTGGCTGTCTTTGGCAATATGTCTTGGGATGATATTCAGGTCCAGGGGTTTTGGAGGTCAAACAGGGTCATGGGTCCTGGGAGTTGGATGAAGTGTTGCTTGTCTGTTTTATTTTTGGGGGAGTTTTTACTATTTTAAGGACGTAGCTTGTAATTTTCAACCAGACAGTGGTCTGTTTTGATTCGCCTACCTTTCTGGGTGCCTTCTCTGGTCAATTGCATGTATAACATATATTACATGTAAAATGCTCATAGGCAATTACTCTCTGTGCCTCTCTGAAGGTGCCAGGTTCTGGCTTTGGGCACCGGTAGGCAACAATAACTCTGATGACCCCAAATAGGATAGCACTGTAACAGCGAGATAGCTTCAGGGAGCCTCCAGAGCTCACCCAGAAATTGGTGTTTCATTACTTGCAAGTCTGATTTTTTTATATCGGAAATGGTCTTAATGCAAATACCAAGTTTGTTTCCCAGCATCCTCATTCTTCTTCTACGTTTTTTTTTTTTTTTTTTGTGTACCATTATCGGTTTTTGGTTAATGCTGTGATACCTTTTCATCCTACTTGGTTTAGCTAGACTTTTCTTGTGGACAGACACCTTTCTTTCCACAAATGTCATAATAAAAATTTATGAAATTTGTTGAGTGTACACCAACACAAAGGAAAAGATCGTGTACATGGTGTGGGCATGTCCAGTATTGTTAGCACTGGGCCACATATAGAGAACAAGTCATATATGCTAACACTATCGTAAAATTTATACTAAAGCATAAGTTTAGTAAAACATTTCTAAGAAGGGAAAAACAAAATGTAACAGTATTAACAAAAATATAGAGAAAATCATGATTTAGAATTTATAAGGAGCAATTTGGAGTTTACAGTGTGCATTGACATGAATCTGGATTGCATCCAAATTCCAGAGGAATGATCTAATTAGAAAACTTGTTTGATGCTTGAAGGTATTCATTATAAAGGTCTTGACTTTATACTTCAAAGGTGTAAAATATTTTGCTCATTTCTTACAGTCGACCTTTTTCTTGCATGTTAGATCATTATAAGAAAATTGTTGTTTTGCACTCCTGTCTTAAAATATTTTGGATGCATAATACGAAGAACTTTTCTTGATGTGATGCCATCCCACTGATGTCAGATGGTCTGTGTAAAGCCTCTGATGCACATTGATCATTGCATGTCACCAGATATTCACTTTTACCATTGTCAGTATATATTTACATTCATCTCCATGTTCTTCAAACTATCATCTACATCTCCTCCCCCCCACCCCCCAACCCTTTTTTTTAGTATTCTGTTGATGCTGCTTGACATAAAGTATGATAATGAAAGATTGTGCAATGCAAAATTTAAACCTCCTAGTTATTAGATGCATTCCATTTTATAGTATTATTTCCTAAATAATTGGTTGTTAATTGTATTATCAGTCAAAGTTTCCTATAAACTTGAGATGGCACAGACTCCCAAATTCATAATGCCAGACACTATTCAGGTGTGCTTGTGGCTTGCCATTGGTACAAAATATATGTAGCTCTTTGCCTTTCGTGTCCATGAAGTGCAGGGTTCTCACTAGGAGTATGGAGCAAAGTGGCACTCTAGAGTTGACCTGGAAGTTGCACCATCTTTGCTCTTTTCCATAGCACTTTTGGTTCTGTTGATAATTATAATTTTTGTTTTGTCATGTATTGCTTTGAATAGCATTAATAAGTCAATTAAGTATTTTCTTTATTGGCTATACAGTACTTTATTTTGACCAGAAATACACCATTTTGTATAATGTGATAAAAGCTTTTAAATTAAATGTGGTGGTAATAGAAAATTATTTTGAGCATGGTACTGTAGTGCCATTACTGCATTCCTTGAGGAGAACCCTAATCACAGTCGTTCTGTCCAGTGTACTGTATACTTTATTCAGATAAATAAAAGCTGCATGTACTCTCTCTTGCTTTTCCAGCATATTTGCAACAAGCATTCTCTTGATGAAGATCTGGTCAACACAAGTGCATCCTTCCATAAATCTCCAAGGGTGAACATTAAGGGCTCGGCACTACTTGTCCAGGGTGAAAGTCACGGTAAAACTTTACATGTCCGAGAAGAAATTTGTACTGCCAAAGACCTTTAGCTATTACATTATGTTAAATGATTGTTAGTGTTCTTTGTATTTGTTTTAAATCAACCTATAATGGCAAAAAAAAGTTACTATTCATACAAAGACACCTAAGCAATCTTTAAAAGGCTCTTGTCTACATAGGCAAGTTGAACCTAAAATTTACTTGTCCAACTCTCAAAAATTTAATCCTGGACAGTTGGACACGTGATATTGTTCAGCCCTGATGTGTCACTTTACTACACGTGATCTTTTTTTTTTTTATTTCATCCCTATCACCTCCACATACTTGACCTCTACACTAAGTACTGTAGTCTGTTGCAACTATAATTTTTGAATTTCTAAATTATATTTTTGCCTTTCTGCAGCATTACATCCAGTGCATCTGACTGGTAGTTTTGCTTACACAGATCTCACGCTTAATTACACGAGTTATATTTTATCTTTAATATAGTCCATTTTTTAATCTTCGGCTCATTACTTTTTCAGCAGTTGCATGAATTTTACCAAGACGTAATTTAATTCTTTACTAAACAACATACGAGCATCAAATCATTGTTTAAGAGTGAGGCAGTTGAGTAGTTGGCCTAAGACAGCTATGAAAGATATATCATTTGGGAAGCAAAATTGGTGCTAGTACTTCATTCACCGTTTCCTTTCTCTGATTTCACTGATGTATTACATTAGCTGGTATTGAGCAGTCATAGAAACACAAGCACAAGGAACTAAAGTACTGTACTCTTATTCTAGTTGCTGGTCCCTTTCTTTAGTTGTACTAAAAATTGTTCCATCACTTGTAGGCTGCTACATTCTCTTTACGCCTCTGCATTGCTTGTTGAGGCAGTTTCTGGGGTGCAAAAAAAAGCTGCAGCTATGTCATATTTGTAAAAGCCAGGCCAACATGTGGAGATCTACAAGTATTGCAAGTCTCCTAATTAACATTAGTAGGTAAAGGTCCCATAAATGCATAGGGAATGGGTCCAAGAGTTAGCTGCTACACTTGAGGATGAAACTGTGAGGCTGCCCTGTTCAAAGGCAAGCTTTTACATGGAATAAACACCAAAGAAAAAATTGGATACTGCACATTGATTTATTCTATGAATGGCAATTTGCCAAGAATTGTACTAGAATGCTTTGCTGCATAGTGGTAAATAATTTAGAACTTACACAAATTTACATTATCTGTTTGTAAATTTCTGTGATTGTACATGGAAACTTAGGTTATTTCTTTCTCTCTGATCATGTGGACCTAAAGTAACTGCACATAAGTTAATTCTGCACTAGTTTTTGTGGAACATGCACTGGCCCCTTCTTTGTTCTCATTATACAACCTGTGAACACTTTGATCTTGTCATATTCCACTTGCAGCTATGTGAGCATGGTGATGCATGTAAAATTCCTCAACACTGGTTAGAGTGCATCTTATTCACCTGAGTGTTCAAGACTTGGCAGTGGTGCACAAAATGCTTCTGGGAAACCTCTGCATGTTCATTGATCTAGGTCATAAATAGTAAATATACTAAGTACTGAAAGAAATAGAATATTTTAATTTATTAAGCTATTAAACCAGACATTATCTTTGTATAACAACTTATATTTACCTACAGGTTCATGTGTTTATATTCATCAGTTCAATTTCTCGGTTCAGAAGTCACTGGCTGAATTGGTTTTCCCTGTATACATGCTATGAGTTTGAGGAACTCAAGTCTTGAT
>NC_091205.1:27912118-28002118 GCF_040958095.1 Procambarus clarkii
TGTGATAATTAAAATCAATGTATGATTACTACATTATCCTGGTGAATTAATATCTGACAATAACTGCACTTCAAGGGCTAAAATAGCATTAAATTGTAAACAATTATTTTCTTTTTACTACATTATAGAGAATTCACTTGTGACCCCTTGACCCCTGGAAGGTGCTTGTAATTATAGCCTGCAGCACGCCCAGGTGCAAGAAATAAAAGTAAAATTTTGTCTTATAAAAGTGATCATTTGTGTTTCCTGATCACGGGAAAAATAATAAAAAAATCGTAAGGTGACATATTTTGGCTGCAATAGGACGAGGAAGTCTGGCAAAATTGAGGCGCTGACACTAAGTGTCCCGCGCAGGTCTCTTCCACCCGCGATGTCAGGCGGGAGTTGCCACGAAGATATTATTACCTAATTATTTCAATGTCTGATTGATTTTTTCTTATTTTTTTTTGTTTGCAGTAATATTTTTCAATAGTGTGTTGTGTGATATATTTATATAATAAAATGTGTGAACTATCGCTATACTCAAAAGTATGGTGTGCATATTAGTGATTCAATTATGTTCATAAAACAATAAACAAATAGTTTTGCTGTTATTACACTTTATACACACGTTATATATAAGTGTTCTTCAATTGTGTTCTTTATAGCGAACCACTAAGTTGTTATGGCAAGTCCAAACAATAAGAGTGGGCTGCCACACCTAGCCAGCCCTCCCTCACTCCTTCAACACATTATTCTCCAATATTCCTCCTCCCACAATACTGTTTGTTTTATTACACTATATACACATTTTATATACAAGTATCTACATTTGTGTTCACCATAGCAAACCACTAAGCTAGTATGGTGAGTCCAGACAATAACAGGGTGCCACACAGAGTCAGCAAACAATGCCACCTCTCCATCCTTTAACAAAACTACTCCTTCCACCATATTATGTACATTGCTAATTCTCACCACAATGCTGCTATTATCAGAATCCTGGTCACTAAATCCTGTACATGAATAATTTTCCACACGTTTATTTTGTAAAGGAACATGAGAAGTCGATTGAAGATTCTTAGATGAACGAAACAATGGCAGTGTGCTGTGGCTAGTGCTGTGAACATCTTGAACAGCATTGTGTTCACTGATATCTGAACATTCAACACAGTCTTTATCATAGTTAGGCTCCTCTGTAATACTATCATGACTCAATAATACCAGTTACTGTACATATATATTTCGACATTTTTAGGCGATGCTGTGGTCACAAGGTGAACAGCAGTGCTGTTAGTTCATGCTGCATGCGCCAGCCTTGGTTGCTCACTCAGTATTGAGGCTCTCACACCCGGGAATGTTGCCCATGATTTTTTTTAAACAGTGTCTGTTTACAAGAGCCCTGAGGGAGCTGATGTGAGCCCCTGTGTAGCCGTGGGACTTTTAAATCTTAGTGGTACTCCTAACCATACATAGCTGTGGTGTGCCATCCCACAATAGTTACTCATAACTATTGTTATGGTAGTTAGATGGGGCACACATGCAACATGGTATAGAACTTGCTTGCCTTCTACTTACTAAATTTATGTAATATGCATTAAATTTTTGTACTTGTATTAAATATTATTTAGAGCTAATATTTAATATTATAAATAGACTTGCTAATGCTGTAGTCTTTAGATATTTATTACTGATAAAATTTGAGGTTTGACTTCCCAGACCATCCAAGCTTTGGATGGCATCTGGATTTTGTCAGTTTGGCAAAATGTCATAATTTGTTGGGCTTAATTTAGTGTCCCTGGATTCTCGAGCTTTGACTGTAGTCCATCATTCCATCATATCCAAGGTGTACTTGGCCATTCTGCCTTCCTTTCATGTGCCATGACAATCTTAAACATTTTAATACATAATTTATGCATTCTAATAATGAATATCCCATCTTTTTAATGAAATATTTATTACATCTTTCCAGGCTCTAATTTCATCAATATTCATCATAAAAAAATTCCAGTATAATTGATTCTTTACTCACCAAGAAACTATTTGCTATTGAAAAATAGTTAAACATATTACTGATGTGTATGAGAAGACTGTTAATAATGACTGTGAACCAGAGTAAATTATGGTGGTGGAGAGAAAAGGAGTCTTTGTGAAACAATGGAGAATTGTGTTGTTGGAAGTGGTGATCGTGTTGAAATACCTGGCATGTGTGATTGATTAAAAAAGTAATTTGTGCAATCAAATTGATTTAGTTGAGAGTAGGTCAAATCAGGGAAGGAAAGCATCTGATGTGTTGAAAGCTTTGGTTAGCAAGTAAGATAGAAAGAGATGTGGACAAATGCTATATGATAGAGCGGTAGTGCCGACCCAAATGTAATTGTGTGGCTTGGTGGATGATGTGCATTACATGCTCGGTTAAGAAGGAAGTGAATGTACAGTATTTGTACTGCATATAATAGTTCATAAGGTGCCTTGTATCTCTGATGCTTTAGTGTGGGTACTTATCAGAACTACAAGGATATAATGAATGGAAGAGTGATTTATTTCTTAGTTTAATATTCGTTATCTTCTTTACGGTATTATTAACTTTTTCTGTGCGGAGCCCCTCTGACTCCCTGGAACTATAGTAACTATAGTACCGGTATGCGCTGTATTAGTCTTGGGCTTTGGTCAATGGAATCCTGCCTACCGGGGACTAGAGCTGGGACCTGGCACTCTCAGATAGGCACAGGGAGCAATGGCTTAAGGAGACCTCCCTTGTATTTGGGGGTATTCCTTGCCTGCCATCGACTAGGGTTAGGCACCCAGAAAGGTAGGCATCTCAAAACAATCCCCACATGGTAGAAATTGTAAAAACCCAAGACTGAACAGAAATAGAACTCTCCAAAAGGAAACTAGCAAACAAGCAATTGTCACTCACTGCCACTGCGCAGCTTGTCCATGCATCCCTCCCCTTTTCAGGAGGGGAGGGGAAAGCTCCGGATCCATGCGCCGGTTCCTCACACCTTGGTTCGTGGCTGAAGTGCTCTGGGGGCGGATGTCGCTCTGGCTTCAGTTTCTTGCTGAATTTTGTGCCCTTGGGGTTTTCCTGCTGTTTATGTCACAGTGGTCAGGAGTATAATACAGTACTAAGGGCAGCATGCGCTTGGGGCTTCTTCCCTAAGTATCCTGTGAGTACTACCCTTGGGTTCTAGGGTTGCCTTCCCTGATGCTCTCAGGTTTACTTCTGTAGGGGTTCTTGATCTTGAGGTTATCTTGAGATGATTTCGGGGCTTTTAGTGTCCCCGCGGCCCGGTCCTCGACCAGGCCTCCACCCCCAGGAAGCAGCCTGTGACAGCTGACTAACACCCAGGTACCTATTTTACTGCTAGGTAACAGGGGCATAGGGTGAAAGAAACTCTGCCCATTGTTTCTCGCCGGCGCCTGGGATCGAACCCAGGACCACAGGATCACAAGTCCAGTGTGCTGTCCGCTCGGCCGACCGACCGGTTGCTGCTGTTCAGCAGTTGCCCTGCCCTTGGGGCCAGCTGGGGTTTACTGGCCTTTGGTCTTCGATAGGAAGTAGTACTGTTACTGATTTGGGGCGCAAGGTGCTGCTCATCATACCTACCAACATGGCAGTTGTGTTTCCTGTTCCTCCTGTTGTGGTTGTGCTTTTGTGTTTTTTTCCTCTTCTGTTTGCTTTGAGGAGGGCTGCCTGGTTTGACTATTAGGTCCACCTAAGGTATTTTGGTGGCCCTTCTCTAGGCCTCTGTGCTTGTAAACCCCTCAGGGGTCCATTTAAAGCCCTATTTCCCCCTTGTTGACATTCTTATTTCGGTTCAACCAGCTTTACAGCACCATTGCCGGGGCTTCCCATAGGCTGAACCACCTACAGGCCTTGGAAAACCTATTTGGGAATTGGCAGACCCATGGATGCATCTTCCCAGTCCCATCTCGCCTTGTGTGAGTTTGAAGGTTGTTCGTTGCCCTTGTCTCAGGGTGACAGTCGCCTATTTTGCCTCCGTCATGCTGCATGTTGGGTCAGTGACACGTATGACATGGAGATTTGCGAGAATTGTTCACAGCTTGTGCTCCAACTTACCCATTCTTTTTCAGAAGTTCTTAAGGGTCAGGTGGCATCTGCGTTGCAACATAGGTTTTGGTTGTTGCAACGTGCTAGGTTGGTTGCCCACTCGAATACTCCAGGGCTGCCCCGTTTTGGTTTTAGGGACCTGGGCCTGTGGGTATTGGTCGCTTCAACCTTGGCTACGTCCGCGCCTTCAGGTCCTTCCTTATTGGGCGGGGTTGCACTTCTCCTCCCCCACTGCTGCTGGCTTCCAAACGTCTGAGGGTTTCGGAGTCAGGGTGGATTTAGTTGATGAGACTCGGGCAGCTTCGGGGGTCGCCTCTTTCGAGACGGAAATGGAGGCATTTGAGCCTGTTCCTCCTGCTGAGGCTTCTGGGTCCGACCAGCAAGCCCTCGCTTCTTTGCTGCTTTTCCCCCAGGTCTTTGCCTTTTATTTAGGGGTGGAGGGCATGGAGAACAGCTCTGCCCCAGAGCCTGATGTGAGGCAGGGAGACTCCTCTCCCGGGACTGGAGAGGAGTCGCCCTGGGGGGCTTGTACCCCCTTTGATCCTGCCTGGGTTTTGGTGCCCTTGTCGCAGGGTTTGTTGTTACAGGGGGAGAGGATTTCTTGCCCACCTTTTCTGTACGAGTTTGATTTGGGATTAACTCCACCCTGTGTTCAGTTCCGGGTTCCCTAAGGTGCCTCGGCTCCTTCCTTCCAGAGGTTTTCTGCCTCTCGCGTCCTGCCCAAGGAGGTTCAGGTGGCTCTTGCGGCTTACCTCCTGTGAGACCCAGAGTATACCTCTATGCTGAATCCGTCCTCCTTTGAGTACGGTTCTTCATCCCCGTATTGGGTGTGTTATGAGGTTCCTTATTTTTCCTCAGGAAGCATGGCACAGGTTTTGTTGCACTCACACGTTTGAATGACTGGAGGCTACTTCCATTTTGCATTTTTACCTGGAGGGCGATTTGGAACTCTTCAATGCGTGCCTTTTTGCCCTTATGTTCTTCGGGATGTTGGCCTTCAGCAGCTGCACATGCAGGTCTCCACTCTTTTGGCTACTTTGGTTGCTGGTTGCTGCGAACTTTTGTGCCCGCGGGCATTTGGCCTTGGTCTTGCGGTTCTTTTCGCTTCTAGAGTTGTCCTCGAACTGGCTTGGGGAGGTCGTGGAGGCGTTGAGTACCGGGCCTTCGTCTGGAGCATTGGCCTCGGTAGTCAGGGTGTTTGCTGCGCTGTTGAAGCTGTTTGCGCCGATCCTCTGGAATGTGGTGTGTCAGTAATTTGCCTCTCGCCTCACTTGTTGTCAGGCAATCCTTGCTCTCTCCTTGGACTCCGTTCGAGTTCTTCACACTCTTGTCCGTTATTGTTTGCTGAGAGTGCTGCGACTCGGTTTCTGCAGGCAGCTTTGTCTAGTTGCTATCCTCTATCAGATTTGTTGGTCATTCGGGGTGGCCTTTCTCCGGCCTCTTGGAAGGGTCGTGCCAGAGCTCGGGGTTCTAGTTGAGGTGGGCCTTTGGTGCCAGTTTCTGAGCCAGTGCCTCCTTTGGAACTGGTGTCATCTAGTCAGCGCACTGCTTGCTCTTTTTGTAGGCCGGCTTCTAGTAAGGGGTGTTGGCTCTTTCGCGGCTCGCCCCGTTGACGAGATGCTTGAGGAAAGGCTCACTCTGTTTGCTCACGTTTGGTCCCACGATTCGTGGACTTTTTGGGTCGTGTCCTTTTTGGCCGTGTGGTGGTGTTGGACAGCTCCTTCCCCTTTGGGTGTTCAAGGCTGGCGGAGGCAGGCTTCTTCCCCTTCGCTCAATCGGGTCACCCTGGATTGGGTGCACTTGGGTGTGGATGAACCAGCTTTGTCCCCCAGGTGGGTTTCCCGCCTGTTTTCCGTACCGGAACGGAACTGTGCGGATCATCGTTTCATTCTGGACTTGCCCTGTCTGAACTGTTAGATTCCTTGCCCCTCCTTTCGGATGACCACTTTGTCCCAAGTCCAACTCCTCTTGGAGCTGGGTTCCTGGATGGTGTCTCTGGACCTCTGGGATGCATATTGGCACGTCCCTTATTCATTTGGGATTCAGGGACTGGCTCGGTTTCATTGTGGGGCGGCGTGCTTACTGCTTTCGTTGCCTTCCGTTTGGCTTGAATTTGGCACATCGCGTTTTCATGCATCTTACCCAGGTTGTGGTGGCTCGTCTGCTTCTGCTATGGGTTCGGGTTTTGTCCTACCTCAACGATTGGCTGATGTGGGTTCCCAGCCGGTCTGCTCGCCAGGGGGTTTGGTTCTATCCCAGCTCACCGGGTTCGGGTTCCTGGTGAACTGGAGGAAGTCCCATCTGGTTCCGTCCGAGGTCAGGGCCCAGCCAGGTCGAAACAACGACCTGGCTGGGCCCTTGTGTAGGACTCTTGGACTGCTTCTGTGTCTCCCTTCTGTGGCATTGCTGTGGCTGCAGTCCCACCTTCAGCTGTTTCTGTCTGAGAGGGCCAGGTTCTGGCTCTGGTTCCCGGTAGGCAGGACTCCATTGACTGAATCCCCAGACTAATATCTGGGGAGCATATTAGTCCTATAGCCCCAGGGAGTCTCTGGGGCTCACTCAGAAAATGGCATTTCTTTACATTCAATGCTGGTTTTTCTGGGCTTATGCCTCTCCACTCCATGAGAGGGAAAGTGGGCAACGACAATGAATGCATATATAAATATTTATAATGTACTTACCTATTTTTGCCTATAGAAAGTGAGAGCTTAATTTATGCTTCCTCATAGGAATTAGAACTTTGTGCATTTATATTTTCTAAAACTCAAAATTTTTCATACTTCCTCTTAAAACTTTGTATTAAGGTTGCTTTCACAATAACTGCTTTCAGTTTATTCCATTTGTACCTACACTACATATAAATATTTTCTTACATTCCTCATTTGTTTCCATTTTCATGTGTCTTCCTTGTCTGGTAAAAGACTGTCTCTGTTCACCTCATTCATACTATTCAGTTTGTTGTATGTTGTGATTGTGTCTGTGGTGCTTCTCTCTTCTTGAGTTGCCCTTAACCTGTCTCCATTGCTTAGTGCCTTTATATCTGGTACCAATTTTATTGCAAACCTCTGAACTGGTCTCAATTGTCTTTTTATGCTTTACAGATGGGAATTCCATGCCAGTGCAGCATACAGTGTTCTAGAATTAGTGAAACATAAACTGTGTGTGTATTGTTCTGAAAGAGTCCTCATTCTGGTCTTTAAAGACTGTTTTCCAATCTCTCACACATTGCTGTAGTTATTTTATAATGTGCGGTGTCTAGCATTAAAGCTGCTATTATGTTCGTTCTCTTTAATTTCTTTAATCCTCTCTTTCAGGCTTTATTGTTCCTTTTGTGACAGTTCAGCAGCTTAAGGGTTAATTCTTTCACTGTTTTATTCCCTCTTTGGTCTGATAAAGATAAAATAAGATTCAGATCAAACTCCAGTAGTCATTTGTCGGCCCATTCTTGAACCTTGTATAGTCCTCACCCTCTTCATTAGTTTACATTGTATGCAAACATTGACATGATGGAGCTCATTTCCTTGGGTGACAGTTTTCCCAAGTTCTATGTATTTTCTGTTGTTCATATTACAGTATGTCACAACTAAAATATTAAAATGTTAAGGAAAATAAAAGATGATAGGTTTTGATCTTGTCATTCATGAGTTTTCTGTATTTTAGCCCCATGCAGTATATGCGAAGGATGTGTTGGACATCGAGCAATTTAGTACTGTGAAGGGTGTCAACCTTGATGCTACAGATGACTCATTTTACTCCAAATTCAACACTGGGTCTGTCTCAATTCCTTGGCAACAGGAGGTAATTATCAGTTTTATTTAAGAGGGAGTAAGTTTCTTCAGTACGATACTAAGGCTGACAGCAAAATGAATAATACAAGTGAATCAAGAAGTTTATGACAAGTGTGTGAGGGCATGTGATGAGATGACATAACATATCTGCAATGTCCAATAAGGATATACTTGATCTTTCAGGCACAACCTTATTAATTTAATTGAGTCTAGCATGTAGAACATCCTAAGCAAGGAATTATGGAATTTCTTGACTTGTTTCTCTTATGATGATGAGATGATTGGGTAGTTATGAATATTAATGCAGAAAATGGTATTTACATAAGCCTCTTGAAATTTAATATTATACATGTACATGGCCAGGATGACCCAGGAACCTCATAATGCACCCAGTATGGGGAAGAGAAACCGAACTCAAAAGAGGCCGGGTCCAGAATAGAGGTGAAATCTGGGTCTCGCAGAAGGTAAGCACCAAGGTCCTTCCGAACCTCCTCAGAGGAACTCAGAGAGGTAGATAATCTTCGGAAAGATGAATCCGAAGAACCCAAAGGAACCTGGAAACAAACCTGGGGGTGGTTTTGGGCTGGGGTTTGGGAGTCGCCCCCAAATCAAATTCGTACAGGGAAGGAAGATACGAAAACTCCGAATGCTGCAACAACAACCCCCTGCCCCAAATACACCAAAGCCCAGGCAGTGTCAAACAGGGGCCCAAGAGCCCCAAGGCGACTCCCCCCCCTCCCCCTGTGCTCTGAGAACCCCCAACACAAGCCCTGGGGGCAGAACCCACATCCACGCCCACCACCCCCTAAAGAAAATGCAGAGTCCAAGGAAAAAGGGAGAATGCACAAGCCTCGGGGGTGCCTATCAGGCTTGGTTGCCTCCATATCAGATGATGCCTCCGAAGCCTCTCAAGTCTCGTCCTGAGCTGAACCTCGCCCCAACTCCGAAACCCTAAGACATTTTTGAGCCGGGAACAGGGAAGGTGGGGGGGGGGAGGGGGGAGCAGGGCTAGCAAAGTCGAAGCGACTAACACCCCCAATTCCGGGTCCCTAAAACTAAAACGGAGCAGCTCCAGGGCATCCGAGCGGGCCACTAACTGGGCGCGTTAGTGGGGGGGGGGGGGGGGGGAACTGCAACGCAGTCGCTGCTTGACCCCTAAGGTCTTGCGAAGAAGAACGGATAAGATGGAGGACAAGTGGGAAACAGGTCCCGCACGACTCCAAATCATAAGTGTCACCGATCCAACAAGCAGCATGACAGGCAGAACAGATGGTTGTCTTGGGTTCTCTTGGGCTCTCTTGGGTTCAACATGTTTCCTCGTGCACTTGATGTGGTCTTGTTACGACGTGTGATGGTGGACGTGCAGCCTATTGTACATAGTGTATAGTCACCCTTGTTTTTTCCAAAGTAAATATTAAGTTTGTTTATTTTTGTGTGTAAGCCAAGTTTTCAGGAATTATTATTTTATGATTGTTATTATAAGTACAGTAAAGTATTTTAATTATTTATGCTTATTGTTTACTCCAACAACTGTCACACCACAAAGGACTCTAAGCAGTTTTACTTTTTTTATTTAATGTGCGTACGGCAAACTACAGCTGCCAGATATTTGCTACGCCACCTACAACACGTCACACTGATGCTCTAGACTAACATGGTGGATATCAGTCTGATAGCTGCAGGGAGACGATAGGGCTTCCCGCAGAAAATGTATTGGAAAGAGTGTAAAATTAGAAAGCTTTTAGTGAAACCAAGGAAAAGTAAAGTATAGTTCTTAACCCTTAGATAGCGGTTAGCGTCAATTGTTTATTTACAGGGTAATGCAGTTATCATCATATAAAGATTTAAATATTATTGCCTGGGTTTTGACATGTATGATGCGAATATGGATATAAAAGCTCCGGATGTAAACAAAGGAAAAAAAGTGATTGTTTAATCAGTGAAACCTCGTAGGATAAAACGGGAAGCGTCAGCATAGTCGAGCACCCAGCGTTGACAAGTGCCAGATGCAATGTTGCAGAGTGCCTCAACCCAGTGAAACAATACATATTCACTTACTTTTGTGTTTTCTTACATTCTGCACACAAATTAATAATTCTATAATGAAAAATTATTTGTTGGAATTTTTAAATTTTGTGCATAGGCATGTATAACCATTTTTCCATCGCTGCTGTTTAAGGGTTAAAGATTATAATAGTCATGTTTGTTAATTTAGTTTTTAAGTGAATGATTTTGGGGAATTATTTTGGTTAAAAGTACACGACAGGATAGAATGGGGAAGAGAAAATGTGAAACAAATTGATGCTCCAATGAAATACTGATGAAAGAAAGTAATGAATAGTCAAAATTGTTAGCTTTAGAATATAGTGTACTTCATATGGGTGAAGAGACGGTAATGAAGATTTTGTAGTGCAAGCAATTATAGAAGATTCCTTAGAACTGTCTCATTGAGATTAAGGCCACTGATGTCTTCCTTATTAAGCTTTTTCATCTTTTACATTTATATTAATTATAAATGGTTTTCCACTTGCAGATGATAGAAACCAAGTGTTTTGAGGAGCTTAACCAATTTGGACCCAACAACACACCAACTAATGACCTCAGATTAGACCTGCCTCCTCCTGAAGATAGCAAGAGTTGCTTCCCCTTCCGACGACGGGTATGGTGCAGCTCTGCTGTTTCATCTTGAACATGACCGGAGGCTTTCCTCACCTCACTTAGTTTTAGTTAAGTGAATGCCGTTATATATGTGCAAGTATATAGTTAGTGCTTCACTTGCATTGATAAAAACTAACCAGTAGTAGTCTAGTGCTTGGCATTGATTATGGGTGGTTATGGGGGGGAACTATGGTTGATGTTGAGTACCTTAGTTTATATTCAGAATGTGTGGAAGTGAATAAGAATTGATACTCCTGCTGTAACATTAATTATGCATGAGTAGGATAAATGAAGGAAAGGGGAAAGCCTTCATGTAAGTTGAAGTGGTAACCAACTATTGAATATACAATTATAATAAGTGACAAATATGTATTTATAGTTAGTGACCTATTATTTTTGTCAGTTATCTATCCAAAAGGTCAAGCTGTCAGTCTCATGCCATGGATAATACTGTTCACAGTTTTTTTTAGAATTCTCAATAATCTGACATGCATTCATCCACAAGAATTTTTGCCACAACAGTTTCTGCAGTTGTTGACCATGAGCCTATCTTGAGCTATGGCAGTGTGTGTGTTATGGTGTTCCAGTTATTTAGTCATATATCGTACTCTTAGATTAACGTAAAAATATATTAAGCATTCCCCTCAGTATGTTGGCTAACAATGGTGCTAATGTGTTGGTGATGACTGACAAGTTTTAACTATTGAACAAAATATGACACATAATTAAACATGCTTGTCTTTCACTCTCTCGGGAATAAGATCTGGCTTTTTTGGTCCTGACTCCTAGTTATTGATACCTGGTGCTTTTAATGTCTTTTGATATTCTTGCTAACTGTTGTATTTGTTCTTGAAGCTTTGGATAGTTGTGACATTCACAACATTCATACGGCTTGACCTAGGATAGTCATGTAGCACTTAGTAGCCCTTAACATGTGGCTACTGAAAAGTGGTTATTCCCATCTATGCAAAAAAATATAAAATAAAAAAAATTCCCAAAACTATTTTACTTATAGAATTATTTATTTGTATGCAAAATGTTAGAAAAACTGAAAAAACTAAATATTTACTTGGATGAAAATAATTGTAACTTAAACAATAGGCTTTATTAATTTTAATATATGTATTCACTCTCCTGAAAATGCAGGTGTCTGTTCCATTGACCTGAGGTTGAAAGTACAATATTTGGCATGTAAAAGGAATGGTGGGGTATATATAAAGTACTAGTTGGGTGAAGTAAGTGGGAGAAAGTATTGTACACAGAATGTAGTGGGAATGAAGGATGAATGTATGGGAATGGGCAAAGAGTTATGGTCCTAGAAAAGGGAAATGCATCAAGTTGTACAAAGATTAGTTTTAAAATATAGTGTGTGTCCCCAAGCATAGAATAGAGATGCATAGCTGGAACAGTACAAAAAATATCAATGAGCACTCCATTCTTGTATGTATACATTTTGCCATACCAGATCATACAAACCTACATCAACCCTTCAATTGATATCAATTCTAATTAGCCCAGAAATGTGTTCATTTGTTATGCTTTAATTTTTCATAAATGCATTAATTTTGTATGTTTATATACCTACTATACAGATATGGTGCACTTAGTATGAGGATGAGTTGCAATAAGATTATAGAATGGTGCTACTGCTTCTGGCTAGAGATACCTGTACATGTTCTTCCTATAAGGTTGGTTCTACTCATAGTCATTCTTCCCACATTGCAGCGTCGGAGGTAGCTAGATGAGGGTTGGAAAGGCAAGAATCATCATCATCAAGAGCACAGTCATTATCTCAAACTTCTGCTGTTCACTGTTGAACATGGCAAATTCAGAATCAAGTATTAACAAGTTCGTCATCCATGTTCCCTTTGAGCATCTGAAGCTACCATGAATCCATTTAGTGTGGAGTTCATCCTCATTCAAGAAGATCACCTTTCATAAGTCAGCCATAAAGAAGAAGCACGGATGTCATCCTGTTTTTGTCCCTTTTGTGCCAAGTGTTTTATGAAATGCAGATTGTATTAAAGAAACTGCATATTAAGAGCCCAGTTGCATGGAAGTGCAGCGAGTGTCTTACATTGGGACTTTATATTCTGAACTGTAACCATCATTTGGAATTTGAAATGATTTGCTCACACAAATATTAAACATACAATGCATCAACAGGAACATGCACACACATGCAAAAAAAGTGTTTATACATATACATGCACACATGAATGCATGAAAGCATGCATATTAAAAACCTCATGTGTAAATATAGTTCTTATTATGATGACCAAACCACACAAGAACTGCATAGTTCTTATTACATGCCCACTTTAATTTACATACTCATTGTGTGCACGCACGTGCTCGCAATTAAATACATTCATGTATACATATGTACATGTACATATGTAAATATATGTGCATGCACATACTGTTTGTATACAATCATATATGCATGCATTCACTTACAAAAAGAACTAAACAAAAAAAAAACAAAAAAAAAAGACTACTTCCTTCAGGTGAATAAATACAATTGCATTGTATTTCATGAAACTGGCAATTGTTTTGTGAAAGAAAATCTTACGACAGTGATATAGTGTGTTGCTCATATTTTGCCAGTAATATCATGTGTTTAAGTACAGTACTCTATTTTGAATCAAGGCTTTTGTCTGGAAAAATGAGACTAGTTTTTTGACTGTGGACTATAGTTTTGAGACTTTCGAGATTATGCTGACACTGGACAGCCCGCGCACCGTCCTCGAAGCCACAGAATTTGATTTTTATAAAGTGAAAGTCAATGGTCAGTATTTCATACCATAATTGTGTTGTGCAGTCCATCAAATGGCCCTACACACTCCTTAAGGGATGAATGATGGCATAGTCATCTCAAGTATATTTTTTCCAGTTATCTTAAGGAATGATATTAGTGCTTAGTCATCTCATAAGTATATTTTCTCGTTATCTTAAGAGATGATTGAGGATGAGATCATGCCAAAAGCACATTTTCCCAGTCATTGTTATTTTTATATGCTTTAATTACAATACTTAAAGGATGCATGAGATGAACTTTGGTGGGCCATACAGTATAAGTGAAGCTGGTGGAGTCAGAGTGCACATATTACCCATAATTTCCTAGGTTAATTTGCTTATGATTTATTGTCACTATATATTACCTTCATCTAATTGCTAATGAAAGATTTGTTGAAACTTTTTTGGTTTCAATTTGAATTACTTAAAAATCTTTTGTGCTTTCTCTTGACATTGTTCTATAAAATGACCATTTATATTATGAAGTTAAACTTCAGTGAACCTGGCTGTTGCAAATTGCTAATTATTGTGTTAGAACCTGTGAAGTGCTAATCTAGATTATTATATTTTACTGCCCATTTTTGTATTTTGAACTTTTTAATGTATTTTTCTTGGAATCATTTAATAGAAATGAAGTACTAATTAATATAAGATACCTTCAGCTTGTGTCAAGGGAAAAATATAGTCTAGTACTGATAACATAGCCCATAAATAGGTCAGTCAGTGGTCAGGATGGGTTTATGGATTCTTTTTTACATTTTCAACTGGACATAAACAACAACAAATAGAGCTTAATGTGCATTTCTGAGAATGGTCAAATCAGCTGCTGCTGTGGTCAAGACCACACCATGGTGCCACGCAGATTTCGATTTAAATTTTAGCTCTTCTTCAAGTGTCACATAATTTTGGAGTAGAAAGACAGTGGATAGCATATCTTTGTCCACAATAGAGCGAGACTGCTCGTTGTTACACTAAAGAACAGATCAAACCAGTCGACACCAAGTTTAAATGATCAATGGGTCTTCCAGGATAGCAGGATTTCACTTAACTAGCAAACTATCCAATACACCAAGCACCACCATGTCAGCTGTAACTAGAGTAACAGGGTTGGAGTAGGTGGAAACTATCACTACATACCTGTTATTCACCCACTAAGCATCCAGCTCTGCAAAGGTCAATTCAATTGACAATGAATTTTTTATATTTGTGTTGGGGGTGGGAGTGGGGGGGGGGGCTGCCATTCCAAGCTTCAGTGTTTGTTTCTTGGAGAGCACTTATTGTTTTCCATGTCTGACTTCATCTACCTGCTTCAGCTTAAATACAGGGTTTTCTTTTCTGGATCTGATTGTCAAGGACTAATGGCTTCCAGAGTTTTCTTTGAGATTTATGGTTATCTTTGTGTTGTCAAACTTCTTTTGAATTGAGTCATTAGGTTGTGTCATAGGAACTCTGGCTCTGGCCTAGGCCTCTTGGTGCTAGACTTAATTATATACACTTGGTCCGTACACATTATTTTGTTAGTTGGTTTGGTTAGTGCCATTGCACATCCAGCTACCCAGCCTCTTCCAATGGTTGCACTCTTGCCTAAATGCCCTATGCTGTTGGGTACACAGTTGCCAGTCAGGGCTTTGCTGGAAGTTGATGTTACAGGGATTGCTTCCAACAAAGTTTTGCCTAGTGACCCATGGCCCTACAATTCTTTGCCTAAGAAGGGGGGTCTGGGTTGTCTGTGTTCGAGGCTCTCCGTACTAGTGCTCCAACTTTTCCCCTCTTTCTTTGGAAATGGAAGGTGTCCAGTCTGAGTATTGATTCGACAGGGCCTCTTAGTTTCCCTTTGACATCTCATGGGCGGGGAATATGTTTACTTTCTGTCTCAGTGAGAGTTTGATGAATACTCAGGTGCTTTCTGTTATTCTGCATAGGTACAGTATCCCTATTTCTGACTCCTTTTTGGTAAGGCATATCAGAAATTTTTAATTGTGCCTTCTGCAGTGTGGGAATTGTGTGTCTGAACCGGAGCCGATTTGCTTTCTTGGTGATCCCATTTGTTATATGAAAGGGTGTCGAATGGTTTGATTTTTTTTTTAGTGTCATAGTGAGCAGTCTCTCCGAGAGGTTGATTGAGAGCTCTGAACTATATTCCACTCCTATATTGTGACAAAACCATTTGGAAAAATTCTTTGCCTCAGTGGGGCCTAGTCAATCAGATGCTGGTGAGTTGTTAGTGACCTGTGTGGACGATGACTTTGGCTAGGAAAGCAACCCATAGATTGCTGAGAAGGGAGCTTTTTAGTCTACTCGATGCCTAATTTTTTGTCTACATTTCACTAGGCTTGGCCATTTCATTTATTTTCGAAGATTAGTACATTCAAGTTTAAAAAAAAATAGGTCTTTTCCTGCTGGAAAAACATTTACAGCCATGCAATGCTGTCAAAGTTTTCAGATGTCAGATGTCAAAGTGTCAGATCAGTTTGTTTTCCAAATTGTGCTAGATTTCTTCCTAAACTTCACAAATTCCTGAAAATGGGGATACTGTATATAATTTTTTTTATTATTATATTGTTCTAAAGAAGCTTATGACTTTGTATCTTTTTACTTTTTTATATAAATTGTAAATTTGCATTATAGATTTCCATCATAAAATCTTGCAATTGAATTAATATTGGCAGACATTTGTTATTTAAGTTACTGTTTCTAGAATCACATGTCTATCAGAACACACTGATTTACAGTTATGCTCCAGACTAAAAGCTAGGATAAGTAATTTGTCATATTGAATAGGCTATGTGCTCTTTAAAAATTAGCACTGTATTTCAAAGTCAACTTTATATTTACATAAACAACTGGTAGTGAAAATGTTATGAGAGGGTATTTGTTTAGCCAGCAATATACTCATACTTAAATTTTAGGCTTCCATTCATTGATTTAAATTTTTACTTTGGAACAGATTAAGCACATTGAATATACAGTATCTGTTAATTGGTATATCAAATTGATTGAAATGTTTTGCTGGACTAATGAATGTATGTGGCAAGTTGTGAGACTGTTGGTCATCGTGTGTTCTTGTTGTGTAGGAAATATTCTCAAATTTTTCTTGGCATCTTTTTCCAGGTTTTAATTCTACTGTCCATAAAAAAAAAAATCTAAAGTGGGTGTTTATGGAACTTTTCTGTAGGAAGCTCCTTCGGCTCCCTGGAGTTATCAGGCTAATATGCGATACATTAGACCGGGGGCTTTATTCAATGGAGTTCAGCCTACCGGGGACCACGAGCCAGAACCTGGCCCCCCTCAGAGAGGCACAGGGAGCAATGGCCCTGGAAAACTCCAAGTGGTTGGGGCTTTCCTTATCTGCCATCGACCAGGGTTAGGCACCCAGAAAGGTAGGTGTAACAAAACAGACCCCACATGGTAAAAAATTTCAACTGAAAACCGAACAGAGGCAGAACTCCCTCAAATCCAAAGGAAACAAGAAAACATCTCACCGCACCACTCTTCTGCCCCCCTCCTTCGGGGAGAGGGGGGGGGGGGGCAACCCGGACCCACCACGCCAGCTGCCCACCTCAGTTCATTGGCTAAAGCGATCCGGGGTGAACATCATCTCTGGCCTCAGTTTCCAAGCGAAACAAGGGTTTCGTGGCCCTTGTTTGGTCTTTGGTAGGAAGTGGTATTGTTGCTGGCTGGGGTATCAAGGTGTTGCGCAGCCAGCTTGCCCATGCAGCAGCTGGTTCCTGTTTCCTCTGGGGACGTTGTACTTTTGCAGGTTTTTTTTTTTGTTTTTGTTTTTTTGTTTGCCTAAGAGGGGGGGGGGGGGTCTGCCTGGTGTGGCTATAGGTCCACTTATAATATTTTGGTGGCCCTCCACTAGGGCCCTAGTGATTGTATACGTCGCAGGGGTTTTAGTGTTTTGATCTTCCCCATGTTAGCTTTGGGTTTATCGGTTAACAACACCTTGTCCAGGCTTCCTGTAGCAGTCAGCCTATGGGCTCTGAAAAACGCTGTTGGGGCTTGGTGGACCTATGGATAAATCTTCAGAGTTCCAGCTCACCTCTTGGGAGTTTGTAGGTTGCTGTTTGCCCTTTTCTCAGGGTGACAGTCACTGCTTTTGTCTCCGGCATGCCGCCTGTTGGGTCACCGACATCTTTGTCCTGGAGTCTTGTGAGACATACTCTTTGCTTGTTCTCCTATTGTCCATTCTGCTAGCATTGATATTAGGTTACAGACGGCATTCGCGTTGCATGCTAGGTTTAGGTTGCTGCAAATGCCCTAGGCTGGTTTCCCAGCCAGATGCCCCGAGGCTGGCCCGTTTTGGTTATAGGGACCCGGACTTGGAGGAGTTATTCGCGTCATCTTTAGTTCAGTCTATGCTCCCTGGTCCTTCCCCTGTTGTTTGTCCTGCCCCCCTCCCCCCCTGCTTCTGGCTCCCAAACAGGAGGAGTTCGCAGGAGTTCGAGCTGGTTTGGCTGTCACTTCGGAGGGTTGGGGTCTCTTGGGGTTCAATGATCCGGCTCCATTTGGATTGCTTTCCCATGGTTCATAGTCAGATCTGCGGGGGTTCTCTTCGATCATTGGCTCCTTAGGGCTGCATGAACTGCATGAACTTTTTGAACTGCATGAACTGCAGTTACATGAACTGCACGAGAGTCAGGGTTTGGCTCTCCGTGCAGATCATGTCCGGGAAGTATCCAACGACCTGGTGGACGGCATTCCCGGTTCCTTCCTGTATTTTTCCCGTCCACAAACTGGCCGGTCGATGCCGACTCCTTCGGTTGGTTCTGCTGGACGTACGGGCTCTCGGAGGTGGACCTCTTCGCGTCAGCGTGGTTGGGCGTTGCCCCATATATGAGGCGCCTTTTCCCGACTGCGAAGCTGTCGCGGTTGACGCCTGCGACAGGACCAGAGAGTAGTCCTCTTGGCTCCTTGGTGACCAGCTCGGCCTTGATTTCAGGCGCTGCTTGCTCAGTGTCCAAACCTGGGGGTTTTCCCGCGGCTCCGCCTCTTTCAGCAGATTGGACCGGTCTGTTACTTGGCTGGTTCAATCTTCTCGTCAAGTCTTCACTTCTGGTCTTTCTGACTCGGGTCTGTCACCACGTGTATGGTGAGCAGGTGGCTTCTTTGATGGTGTCCCACCTGCATACGTCTTCTCAACTGCTGTATGGAGTTTCCTGGTGGTCCTTCCAGTTTCTCTTGTCCCCTCGTCAGTTTACTCCGGTCTTTGTTCGGGTTTTGTCCTTCCTTTCGTGGTTGTTCCAGGACCATCATCATATGTCGAATACTGTCGCCTCGTATCGTGTGGCGTTGGCGGAGCTACTACGGCTTGCGTTCGGCATTGATGTTACTTCTGAACCGTTCCACAAGCTGTCTCGGGCGTTGTTTCACCTCCGGCCTGCTCATGCGCCACCTGAGCTGTCCTGGTCTTTCGATCGGATGCTTTTGTTTCTCTCTACTCCTCAGTTTGTAGTGGCCCCCTTCGGTTCAGGATTGTTTCTCCAAGGCTCTCTTGTTGATATTGGCCTCTGGGGGTCAGGTCAGGAAGCTTCATTCTCTCCTCCAGCACAGGGGTTTCTGCTCTTTTGGTCCTGGTGATAGGTTTGTTTGTTTGCAGCAACCTGTTCTCGCACTTGCTTATAGTCACTATTTGGCTTACTAATAAGTACATATGTGGTATATTCAAAGTTATATTTTGTTTTCAAGGTGCAAACTCTTACTATGGATTTGCCATATACCAATTTTGATATTAGGAATTTCTTTTTCAGTTTTATTAAGCAATAGAGATTTTATACAAAATTTGACAATATCCTGAGTTACTTTACAATTTATTTAAATATTTCAGTTTTGTTTTATTATTTTTATAAAACTGTAATATCAATATAGGTATAGGGTAAGTACTAATTGTAATTAAGAAGCAATAAGATGTTTATCTGAACATACAAAGAAGGTTAGGTTAGGTTGGTGTGCGGTCTGTCCCCGTGCCCATGACGTTCGGTAGTTTGCTGCGCTAGCTGCTATCTTCGGTAACATGTTTGAGGCTGACATTCGGGCGCGGGGTATTTGGTGGTCGGACAGGGGTCTTGGCCGCTCGTTTCCTTGTCACTGTTACTGGGCCTGGTCGGGTCTGTGTCGCGTTGGGCCAGCGGTTACAGTCAGTTGTCTTGACTTCGAGTTGAGGAGAGAGTGCTGACTGCCTCTTGGTTAGGTCCCTCTTGTGTTTGTCTTTGGGTAAGTAGCTCCGGGGAGCCGAAGGGGCTGCCCCCAGAAAACCAGCGTTGAATGTAATAAAACTCCATTTTCTGGGTGAGACTGGGAGGCTTCCCCGGCAACCTCCCTCCCTATGGTTGGCGTTTTTTTCGCGGTTTATGACATCCAGTCTCTGCACTGGGGTGTGGATAGCCGGCTTGAGGGTTTGGGGTCCTGAGGACCTCAGGGTTTCCCCCTTCCCCCTCCCGGGGAGTGGGAAGGGGGAACAGTGGCGCAGTGACGTGGTGACAACAGGCTCGTTTGCTCAATTTCATTTCAGGAGTTCTACCCATTAGTTCGGCTTTCAGTAGTAATTTCTTAACCAGAATAGAGGTTGGTTTTGGGTCGCTTACCTTTCTGGGTGCCTGACCGGGTCGATGGCAGACATAGAATGCTTCCAACCAATCGGGGGTTTCTATAGACCATTGCTCCTCGTGCCTCTTCTGAGGAGGCCAGGTTCTGGCTCGTGGTTCCTGGTAGTCCTAAAATTCCATTCACATTGATGCCAAAGTCTAATATATCCATATCAGCCTGGATAGCTCAGGGGAATCTCCAGGTCTCACCCAGAAAATAATGTTTCATTGCATTCAATGCTTTTTTTTTTTATGCTTAGCTTCCGAACTGAGGTTGGACAGCGGACGCGGTGTGTCCGGGGCTCCCATGTCCCCTCCCAGGGGGAAGGGAGGCTGCACAGACAAGCAGCGCGGTGGCGTGGTGTGACGTTTGCTTGTTTCCTTGGGAATTGAGGGAGTTCTGCCTCTCTGTTCGGTTTTTGGTTGCAATTATCTTATGTGGGGTCTATTTTGTTATCCCTGCCTTTCTGGGTGCCTAATCCTGGTCGATTATAGATAAGGAAAAACCCCAACCACAAGGGGAGTTTTACAGGGCCATTGCTCCCTGTGCCTCTCCGAGAGGGGCCAGGTTCTGGCTTGTGGTCCCCGGTAGCCTGAACTCCATTGACTAAAGCCCCGGTCTAATGTATTGCATATTAGCCCGATAGCTCCAGGGAGCCGAAGGGGTTCACCCAGAAAATGGCGTTTCATTGCATTCAGTGCTGGTTTTATTACAGAAAAGTATTACATTTGGGAACAAAGGAATCAATGCAGAAATTTCTGTACAGTATATGCTCATTTATTTTTCACGGGTGTAAATTCTTGCTAGTTAAGACACTGTTGGTTGAAGGTAAAAGTTGTAAGACATGCCAATACCCATAATATTTATGTACTGAGTAAGAAACTATTTTTGTCAAGTGATCAGTGCTTTAGTTAACTTAAAATTACAAAAGAAAAACAATAAATGTTTAGTTTTGAATAATAAAAAATATTTGAAGTGAATGCTATTAATGTTAGCATTATTTCATGCTTGTAGAGGATGAAAGATGGTCATTACTATGGAGCCAAATCTGTATTACAATATGTGTAGAGTTATCAGGTTATGCTCATTCTCCTGTGTATGTAAGAGAGAGATTAAGTGAATGTGAGCATGAGAGTACTCACCTAATTGTGCTTGCTGGGGTTGAGCTCTGGCTCTTTGGTCCCGCCAAGAGTGTGTGTGTGTGTGTGTGAGAGAGAGAGAGAGAGAGAGAGAGTACAAATAGGTATGTGCATGCATGCACACTTACCTATTTGTACTCGCTTATTTGTGTCTGCCTGATCGAGCATTAGCTCTTGGATTGTTCTTTTCTAGTTGCTGGAAAGTTTCTAAAGGCAGTTCTTATGTTGACCAACCAAGCATATGTTGCTGATGATATCTTCTTGATGTGAGCTTCAGAGGACAGTTCTGGCATGTTATCAACCTCCAGGTCTTTCTCTATCCCTAATTTCATCGTCCAACTGGTACCTTGTACAGTATCTGGTCTGCTCCACACACACCCTCCCAGTCTGCCCCCATACACACACACCCCTTCCAGGGTATGTGTGTGAATGTAAGGGTAAACAGCGGGAGTAACGTCAACACACACACACACAACAAAGTGCACAAATGCATCTTGATTTTATTTTAGACTTAATAAAATTCGCTCAAGGGTGTTGGGTTACTTTAAGCACTTAATTTAGGCCTACCCAGATTAGTCTGTTTGTACCATACCCCAGACCATATCCCTACAAATTCAGGTGAGGCTAGCCCCAAGCATCTGGTCTCCAACTTTGAACAGACAGACACAGATATACATTCTCTTTCAGTATAGATGTGGTTCTCAGTATCTGTCTTTCCCTCCTTCCTTCCCTCACATTCTCCCAGTCTCCCTCCTCATTCTTTCTTCCAATGGTCAAAACATGCTCAAGTAATGTTGAATCAATATTATCGATGTTGATTCAAAGTTTAAATGACGTTTTTCGATGCTGAATCAATGCCGACAATGGCAGTAAAATATGTTAAACACACTATAGACAATCTAACCTACATTTCAGACTTCATATGAGTCATTGGTTGTTGCAATAGAGCCCTCGTATTTAAAGAAGAGCATCAGGGTTGACCCGCCCTTTGACACTCGCAACTCACTTTGGAAAGTTGCATGAGGCTAACTGCAAGCATCTAGCCTCCAACCTTGATCAGTCAGACATTCTCTCTTATAGATATATATAGTATTTTGTATTGGAAGCAATCTATTTTGTATAAATGATGCTGAATATGACTTAATAAAGGGTTAGATTAATGTTTGTGGTACAAATCTTTTCTGTATTTTTTAGGTTCATATTCACTTGGGAAGGAAGTTTAACAATTAACCCTCCTATGTTCATTGTACACCTTGCATGGACATAATGTGTTTTTCTAAGTACAACTTCTACTCTGTACACTACTTGTATATTAAATATATTTTATTTATTCATACATATCATGTATATAAATATGTGCGTGCAACCACATGCATGTACAGATACACAAAAAGTAGATACAATAAATTAAGAGTTTAATTTTGCTAATAAGGAGTTAGAGATGAACAACATCCCCCCCCCCTCCCTGAAATGTGAACAGTTGGGCAATGTTGCATGAATGTGAAAAGTTAGAATTACAACTAGAAATAGACAACATCCCATATGCGTCTTGGAAGCTTGTGGGATGTTAGAACCGATCAAATAGGGAACAAAAATATCATAGAAAAAGTAGAGTACAGAAGTTGGTAAATAGCAAGATTTAGGAGTGTTCAGAGATGGTTTGTTTGTACGAGTGAATGGAGATGGTAGAGAAAAGTGTATTTTGAGGGTAGGAGGAGGATGGAAATGTCACAAGGGGAAAATTGGCAGACGTGGGGAGGTTGTGAAGTTCGGTTCTCGTGTACAGCGCACGAGATGTGGTAACGTACAAGGCTATTTAGTAGCAGTTTCTGGATAAATGTTTTGTTTGTATATTCTGACTCATAAAGAGTAGTGTACATAGATTTATAAAGCTGTGGATGATTTACTGAAAAACTTACCTCTCGGTGTCTACATAAAATTAGGTCTACCTCTTTGTGCCACCTTTTTTTTTTTTATGTAGTGTTTTAATATCTCTTGACATAGTGTTGTCATATTTGCTCTTGAAGCTGTGGATGGATGTGGCTCCCATAATTCCTTTGTCATTCCACTTGACTATCTGTATAGAGAACAGTACTTCCATGTATTTCTTTAATTCTTCTTGCATTTCAACATTCTTTGATGTTTTCTTGTCCTATTTTCTCTCAATTTAAAGTAGCAGTCTATCTTTTCTCCTCAGTATTTTGTATTCGGTGATAAAGTCTCCTCTAGATTTGTTAGATTAAGATCTCTTAACCTGTTTTTGTAGTTTTGCCATTAAAATATTTTGATATTACACTTGTTGTCAACTAATGTAGCTTTTCAAATTTCTTCTTTAGATTCTTGAGATGTAAATTCCTTGACAATGGTGTTTTTTCCAGTACTGGTTTCACATATACTGTATTGTGCATTTTGTATTCAAGTCCTTATTTTGATTTTTTATTAGAATTTTTGTTGTCCAAAAGTATCATTACTGAAGTACTTTTGGGGATTTTATAGGATGAGACGGTTAGTACTTGAGCCAACAATTGTTTATTTTTGTAGTTGACTTCTGAAGGGCTGTGATGATGCAGTCTTTTTAACCCATCTCATACCATGGTAATTCATCATTGTTGTATCATCTTTAGCAAGTATAAGACAGTCAAGTTTTGCTGAGTTTCCATATATATTGGTGTTTCTTCCTTCCTCCCATCACTAAAATTGGAAGTGGGACATGTCTCGAGCAAGGTTATATATTAGCAACATGATTAACTCGTGGGCACTTGATGGAATGGAGATCTGCACCCTTACTCTCGGAACGTTTCCGCTAACAGTTGAGCACCTTTTAGACCGCCCTGATTTTCAGGCTGATCGGGAGATTAATAACTAACTTTCATAATTAACTTCTTTCAGAAATTCAAATTTAGATAGGAGAAAGTACAACAGTATTAGTTGTTGTAAAAATGATAGCTGCAAAGTAGAGCCCAAGATCTGGAGTTTCCCATAAACAGGAATAGGTAAGCACATAAACTTATATTTTTGCAGTTAATTACTGATCAGATGCCTCCTCACTGTCTGGCTCGTTGTCGCCGTGAGAGGGCTTGGTGGGCAGCTGCTGGAGTGTGATGCTCCATGGGTCAGTCCTCTGTCCTTTTGCAGCCTCATGCTCCTGCTGCTGCCTTTACCAATTTTGCCAGACCCCTTTTCCTCAAGTTTCATTTTTCTCCCCCCCCCCCCCCCCCCCCCTTCGGGCTGTCCGCTGTAAGCATGCAGCCTGGAAAAAACACCGTTGCCGGCAGACGGCTGATTCTTTTATTCTGTTTCGGAAGGATGTTTCCACCATTACGTCCGATACTCCTCTACCGCAGATCTGGAAGAAGATCCGCAAGATTGCGGGCAAGTTCGTTCCAGATGTCTCGCCGGCTCTCCACCTCCGTGGGACTCTTGTGGCGGATCCAGTGAAGGTCGCGGCCGAACTGGGTTCCCACTTTTCTTCTGTTAGCTCCGGTTCTCATCTTCCTCAATCCTTCCTTCTTCGTAAGCCTGTTCTTGAATCTTATCCTTTAGATTTCCACACTCGTCTCCACCTTCCCTATAACGATCCTTTCTCTCTTTCTGAACTTCAGTCTGCCCTGGCCCTCTGCGTATCTACAGCAGCGGGCTCGGATGACGTTCATTATGAGATGCTTCGCCCTCTCCCTCCGTGCACATTTCAGTATTTACTGAATCTGTATAACCAGGTCTGGGAGTCGTCGTCCGTCCCCGAGGACTGGCTCGATGCTGTTGTACTCCCTATTCGGAAACCAGGGTCTCTCGGTACGTCCCCTAAGGACTTTCGCCCTATTGCTCTCACGAGTTGTGTTTGCAAGCTGTTTGTGCGTATGGTGAATGTCCGTCTGATGTGGTTCTTGGAACACCATCACCACCTCTCCTTCTCAATTTGGTTTTTGCAAGTGCCGCAGCACGACTGATGTCCTGGTGAACTTGGAGGTCTATATTCGTACTGTTTTTGCTGCGAAGACCTCTGTTGTTGCTATTCTTTTTGACCTGGAAAAGGCTTATGACACACTTGGAGATATCATATTCTGTCCCAACTTCGTTTTTTTGGCCTTCGTGGTAATCATCCTCTCTTCCTTTAAAGCTTTCTCTCTGTCGTACCTTTCGAGTCAGGCTTGGTGCCACTCTCTCTGCCTCTTTTCGGCTGTATGAAGGTGTGCCCCAAGGTAGTGTTCTGAGTACTACTATTTTTCTGGTTGCCCTCAATGGTCTCCTTTCCTCCCTTCCTTCTGGCATCTTCTCCGCTCTTTATGTTGATGATCTTACTCTTTGCTGTCGAGGTGATGATTCGCCTCTCCTTCAACGGCAGCTTCAACTTGCGATTAATGCCGTGTCATCTTGGGCTACCAATCATGGCTTCAAGTTCTCTACTACTAAGACTTGTGCTATGACTTTTACTCGGAAGCGGGTCGTTCTTCGTCCCTCTTTGTCACTTTATGGTCATCCCCTTGAGTACAAAGATTCCACGAAGCTTTTGGGGTTATTCTTTGACACTCATTTGTCTTGGTCGCCCCGTGTCTCTTACCTCCGTGTTGAATGCTCTAAGGCCCTTAACCTACTTAAGGTTTTGTCCCATACTTCTTGGGGAGCAGATAGGCGCACGCTCCTCTATTTGCATTCCTCTCTCGTCCTGTCTAAGCTCGATTATGGTTGCCCTGCATACTCTTCTGCTTCTCCTACTCTTCGCTATCTTGATCCTTTGCACCATACTGGGTTGCGCCTCAGCTTTGCTGCTTTTCATTCAACTCCTACCCTCAGCTTGTACGCTGACACTGGCTTTGTCTCTCCAGGATCACCGTGATCGCTACAGTCTTCATTATCTTGCACGATCCTTACAGCATTCTCACTCTCGCCTCTATCGTGCTTTGACTTGTACCCCTCCTGTAGTTCCTGTTCCTCTTCACCACCTTCCTCTTTCTGTCCGTTTGTCTTGCTTACAAGATTCTCTTTCGGTTCGTATTACTAAAGCTTTTACCCCTCCTACAGTTCTGAACCGCCTCTTCCTTGAGCACTTTTCTTCTCACTCCCACTCCTTTCCCATCTTCACCAATGGGTCAAAGTTTGCTGACGGTGTGGGCTACTCTGTTCTTTTTCCTGATCACACTTATATGTATCGCCTTCCTCTGGAGGCTAGCATCTTCACAGCAGAACTCTATGCTATTCTCTATGCTCTTCGTCTCCTGCTTTCCCAGGGGCAATCCTCCTTCGTGGTAGTAGTTGATTCTCATAGTGCCCTCATGGCTTTAAGGTCCTTTAATCCGGTCCACCCTGTGGTCATCGAGATTCAACATTGGCCGTTTCTTATCTCCAGTAAATTTGTCGGTTGCGTTTTGCTGGGTTCCCAGCCATGTTGGTGTCTCTTTAAATGAGAATCCTTAGCGGATGCTGCTGCTAAGGATGCTATCCACACTTGTCCCATCTCCCATAAAGGTGTTCTTTATTCCGACTTTTACCCAGTTATTCATGCCTCCATCCTTGCCCGATGGCAGAGTTGTTGGTCTTCTGTTATTGGTAACAAACTGCGTACTCTTAAGAGTCGTGTGTCCCAGTGGCCTTCCTCCTGCCACCGTAACCGGCGGTGGGAAACGGCTCTGGCTAGGTTACGTATTGGCCATACCTGTTTAACTCACGGTCACTTAATGGAGCGCCGCCCTGCTCATTATTGTCCAAATTGCATTGTCCCTCTTACGGTCGTACATATCCTTGTTGAATGTCCTGACTTTCAGGACGAGTGTGTGTCTTATTTTCCGACCGTCCCCCGTGGTCGCTTGTCCCTTGATAGAATTCTTGGCGACTCGGATACTTTTGATATCGTTCGCCTTGTGCGTTTTTGTTCTCGTATTGGCATCCTTGGTGATAATTAGCGCCCTCTGATTATCCCGCACATTTGATGGTGCTACATAGCCTTCCCGGTTTGGTGCCTTCTATTGATAATTACTTACTTACTGATCAGATGATTTAAAATACCATACTGTTTGCACAAAACAATGTAAAATATATATACCTAGCACTTCTTTGCCAGACATTTACATTTATGCCTATGGGTAAAATTAAAAAAAACATTGATTTATATGAAGCTTTATTTAAAAATTCTAGCCTATGAGATAAACTTTAAGTCCAAGTTTCAGCATTGTTCCCCCCCCCCCCCCCCCCAAAAAAAAATAACATTTAAAAAGTTCCATGATTCTACAAGTTTTTTAAATACTGAATTTATTTGATGGAATAGTGTGTAAAGTAACACTCTGAAAGAGGGTATTACATAAAAAATTTTAATTGTCAAAAATGGAGTAAAATTATGGACCCCCCTTCCCTAAAAACAATTATGAGTGCATTGCTATTTATATAAAATTAAATATGAACACATTACAGTTCTATATTAACATTTGTTTCTAATTTTATTTCATATATAATGACAAATTGCAATGATAGAAAACACTTTGACATTATAATGTCTAGTTGAGTCACTGATATCCACCACCAGTTGAGTTATCAACCAGCATAAAGCATATATTCAGGTATAAAATAATTATTTATGTAAGACTTTTAGAGCATGTGGACTATGTAGATTTCCAAGGAAGCCAGCTGGTATGGTTAGACCGATAGTTATTGCAAAGGGCATAATATACCTTATTATACCAAAGGGAGGGGGATTTTATTATTATTATTATCTGATTTTGTTGTAACCTCTACATCCTGGAGGGTGCATACTCGTCCCTATGTGAAGATAGAGTGAAGTTGGTCAACAAATAGTCAAAGTCACAACTCGCAGAACTTAGGCCTTTGAATTTTTTTTTGGCTGATTTTTTTCAGATTTCAAACTATTTTCTTTGTCTCTTTAGGTTGTTTTGATGATTAGGGACCAAATTAGGGCTTTTTCACTTATATATAGTATTCCCTAAATATATCCCCTAAATCATTATAATTATTATAATTATCCCTATACTGTACTGTATTTTTTGGGGGGTTATTTTTTCTTGACTTCATTTCAATACACATTGACCTACAACTTTCACATATTCCAGTATGAATATTAAACAATGTTTATTAAAACATACACATAAATTAATGAATTAGAACAACCTTATTCATTGTCAATAACTTCAAATTCAATTATCTCTAAAATGTTTTTTAGTTTTAAAATCAAATCCAAAAATCCAGTTTCTGACCGATTCTCGTCATTTTTACATATAGAGTCCACAGCTGTCTGTTCTTAGAATCGTATAGTATGGATGTTTCATAAACCCCTAAACATTTGGAGGTATAATTTATTTTTGTCTTAATTGGGAGCATATTTCAAATGCCATATTAATGATTGTTTACAATAAACTATACTGAAAACCTATATTCTCAACTTAGGAAAATGAAGATCATATGCTATTCTGAGAGCATAACAACACCAAATGAACAGTTGGTGATATTTAATATTTTTGCAGCTGATTTGAAAATCTGACATTTTCAATATTCAATTTTATAATTATTTTTAATTTTTCTTGTCAAGCTACATTGGTGATCATTTAGACAAAGTTGGAGCATTTGCCTAGTAGATTATGCACAAAACATTTGAATGCATTTCAGCGTATTTTAGAAACTAAGTGATATGCTCTATTGTATGTATATGCCTTGCGGTTCAAGGGTTAAAATAACTCCATTCGTTCTTTTTTTTTTATTGTCGATAAATGCAATAGGGAAATAAAGGAAACAGTCGGTGCCTTGGAAAGTCATTAAGCATTTTGTATTTTGAAGTTTACATTAATATAATAAATTTGGCGATTAATGAGAAAAAAATCTTAATTTTGGATTGGACCTGAAATATGATCCATATTTTGAAGGCACCACTGTATATATATGACAGATACAATCTACAACATCTTTAGTAATAAAATTTCTTGGTCGCAAATTATATGGATAACTTTTAGGAAGCTAGAGAAGGAGGCCTTGAGAGCATACACAGTACATGCAAGACCCATTCTGGAGTATGCTGCCCCAGCATATAATGCCTGCCGAAATTAGAATAAAAACAAGCTGAAAAAGGTTCATAATTAAGCAACAAGGCTGGTACCAGAACTGCAAGTTTTAAACTGTGAGTAAAGATTAAGGGATCTGAACCTTGCCACACCTGGAGAGGGAAGAGAGTTAAAAATGTGGTAACAGTAGGTAAAATTTCCATGGGAATCGGCAAGACTGATAGATGTTCAGTATAGGGCAGGGTAGAAGAGGGCAGGAATGGAAATTGAAGACACATATGAGTGATGGATGTTAGAAAGAACGAATGTACTAGAGGGAGAGATACTGTAGTAGAGTTTAATTAAATTAGGTTTCAAAAGTAGATGTAATAGGAAACAAGTGGGGTGAGAGTTACTGCATTAAATGACTACCAAAGCAGGGCTCAGAAGTAACTGCTCAACTTGTAAATGCATTTAGATGAGCTCCCATGCATACAGTCTTCATGGAAGAATAAAGTTTTATGAACACGATTGTGGATGATGCTAGCTTCTGGAATGAATATAGAAAATATGACTACTCGTGCCCTGCAAAATGAACTCCTCAATATAATTACTTGCTGGAATGTGGGATAAGTGAAACAAGACATTCTGCAAATTGTGTGTACAGATAAATTGTCAACCACAATACCATGGATAGTAACATTTCATTCACCAGAGTAATGAATTTTACAGACTAACATTTATATGACTGGTGTGGATCTCTAATTCTTCTGTGCTCAAGTGGCACCCTAGGGAAGGCTGAAAGTTTGTTTGATCAGTGGTTTGGTGGCTCTGAAATCCTTCCTTATTGTGACTAGCACATGGCCTAATTGATAAGCACTTTTCTCTCATGCGGAGGTCATGTGTTCATTGCTCCTGTTACCCTGGTGAATGAAATAATGTGTAAAGATGTTGACTTACTGAAGAGAAGAAATCTAGTAATGGCGCTGAATCGTAAACTGGAACCAAAGTATCATATCAGTATAAGCAAAAGGTACCTATGCTACTCGGGACAATTTCAGAATTGTATTTAAATTTATGGGTGGAGAAATGCTACAAATGTTCACCATGTAAATGAGATATTAATTACAATGTTCAGCAGTTGTATGATGCCTGTATTAAAATGCACATCACAAAAGTAGAAAAGGTGCAAATACATGATACTAAGTGTCTCCTAGATTTGAAACACAAGGCCTGTGAGAAAAGATTGAAAGTAATAGAAATGACAAAACTAGTGGACGAGAAAAATGGTAATATGATTACCGTGTGCAAAATTGTAACTGAAATATTCAAAATGCAGAAATTTTTATTGAGAACGAGGTACAAATGCACTGAGAAAACCTGTGTAACAAAGATAGGGAAGATGATCTACCGTAAGCATCTCTCGTCCTATAACTACACTTGGATAATTACACCCATTACTGTTACTGATCTTTAGTCTGATCAATTTAGAATAGAGCGGTTGAACAAAGGGTCTTGGTGTGGCAAGTGGTCTCTTCTAAAGCATTTGTTACAGTAATACTGAAAATACAACACAATAGAAATATATAACTGTTGGTACCTGACATGATTTAATATGATTCCTTCATGTCCGTTTTTGAAATGTGTGGTTTAGATTTGTTTGGTGTTTCATTTGACTTTTCTGAATTTGAAACTTTTGCATAGGAGTTAGGCTGAGATGGCACAGTTCCATCAGTGAATGCCCTCTCCAGGCATGTTTTCACACTTAATACCATGATGACTCTTAAAGTGCCTTATCCACCTGTTACAATACAAACACTGTTCGGTTTCTTTTTCGTATGAAGTCTTTACCTCCTCCATGAGGAACCATCCTGGCACAGGTTTTATTTAATCCTGCCTCTTGTCTGTACAACTCCTTAACTTCATCAACACTCATTACTGTAGCCTGATTGATTTCTTGCCTTAGCCACATTGCTTCGTCACTTTGAGCAAAACAGGAACAAGATCTTAAAAGGTAACCCTCAAAATATCCAGAGTTTGTAAGTAGCTTTATAATTAGCCTACATAACACTTCTAGAGATGCCTCGTATGGCAAGCAGGGAACCAGACCTATTCCCATGGTGAATCGTATGGTTGAGATGTCTCGAAACGAATTGTCAGCCTATTCAAATGCACAAAGTTGAACTGTGGATTGGTGATTGTGTGGTTACCTAAGTGTGTGTGTGCACGTTTGTTTTTGTTTGTTGGAAGTTGAAAAATTAATTCTTCAAAGCATATTTTGATCATTTAGTATTCAGTACAGGTACTGAATAGAACCAAAGTCAACTTGGGTAGAGATAAAATGAATTCAGAATAACAAAACAATATCGGTGCAGTTATCATTGGGGGAGAGTACATAAAGGTGTTGAGATAACATGATATTTGGGTCCTGTCTTTGTATTGCTAGGCTTGGAAAGTGCATGGGGTATCACTTGGCAGTTTACTCTTGGTCTTGCTGAAGGAAGGAGAAACCTGGATATGAGCTGGATGTTGATAATTGGATGTGTTTGATGTAAAGAATTTCAACTCTATCTTGTCCCCTCATTTTTGCTGTATTTGTCGATTGTTTTAGTGCTGCTAGTTATGATCTGTTGATGGTCCAATTATGAGCTAAAATTGTCATCTTTAATGTGCAGTAGTCTTTTATAATACATAACCAGACCATCCCAGAGAAATCCTGTTCAGCAACACCAAAACTAATTGAGAGAGATAATGGCAATAATTGTCTGGATATTGCTAAAGGACTTCTCATCAAACATACATCCAGCTATCAACAGCCAATTCATATCCAAGTTCACCCATGTGTTCTTATATTACATAAGCATTTATTTTATACTTCATTGAATTCTGTGTTATGGTAAATAAATGTTTTCTTGAAAACTATTGCAGAACTGTTTCCACAATCACTAGTCAAAAAGTCCTAGCATTCCTGTTGAAGTAGATTGGCTGAATAGTCATATTATGGCACAAAGTAGAATTTTGGTTAAATATACAGTGCTGTAGTTTGTGTAGAATCATTGACTACTGGTGTATTGGCCTGGGTAGAGAGAGAGAGAGAGATTTGAGTGCTGTTGCACATGTAGGGCCATAAATACCAGCATCACAGTGTATATATATTCCATCTTTCATGATTATCTTATTACCTGCAGCATGATTCCCTTGTTTGTGTCTTAGAACAAGTAGACTAATCAACAACTGATGTCCCTCAAGAGTTGTAATTAACATCTTGCAGATTGCTGAATGCTTAATACATTTTGTCTGTAGAATGTTATATAAAAATTTAGAGATGCTTGATGTATTGTTTTGGCATTCTGAGGGTTTGCAAGTGGTTGAAAGATATGTTTTAAGTATAATGCTCCCAGATTCACTACATTTGAAGGGTGTATATGTGGCTGTGGTGGTGTTGCAAGTGCAGGGTTTCTCTACACTATAACCTATTTTTTTAATTGTTGAAATTGTTCCAGATTTACCTAATCTCTATTTAGGTATGAATTTTTATTTTGTATAAAATAATTTTTTCTTGTTCACTTTTTTTTTTTTTTTTTTTTTTTGGAGTATGCATGAGTATTATTAGCCTACTTTCTAGAACCTGTAAATTATAATGCCTTTCTTTCTCAGTGTGTTTCTCTACTGATCCAAGAACCTAGATATTTAGAACAATTCACAAGGCAAGTTTGCTTCGTTTCATGCAGACTGATGTGCCATTGAAAAACGTTTGTAGTTATTGTTTGCATTGATATGTTGGGAGAGCCACAATCTATTACAGTATTTATGTATGTTTTTTTATAGTCTGGAAATAAAAATAATTACTGTATAGTTTTTTCTAGTGGGCTGGTCATCTTATCAATATTCATAGTTTAGAAGACGAGCATTTCCTTTTCTGGAAGTTGTTTAGGAATACGGTATAGTCAATAGGCAGATTTACCGAGACACCATTCACAATTATGTTAAGGTAAAGTTCAGTATCTTTGTTATAGTGTTACTCTATTGGCAGCAGGTTGTGAAAGTGGTTATGCGGAACTCACCACTTGTGTTGGTCATCATCAGAATAATATTTCCTGCCCCACCCCTACAGTTCCTTTTCTTTTTTATCACTTATTATATATATTAAGTATTTAAAGATTCTAATTTGTTAATCACATGTCAATGAATAAAAGCAAGTCATTTACTCTGGTCAACAAGTCATTTACTCATTTGTTTGCAGCATAAATGTTAGGTCACATTTAAAGAAAGGAAACATTTAAAATAATGCTTTGTATTTTGTACTACAGGCGATAGCTTATATAGTTTTGTGTTTACTGGTAGTTAAAATTTATCAATATACTGTAGTAAATGTTAATTAAATTTTCTCAAATTTAAAGCAATGATAAGATTAAATTCCATGTGCTCAAAACTCCCGCTGCAGTAAAACAGTGTTCGTGTAATTGTTAGTCTTGGTGCCAACTAAAATTCTACTTAATAATCTACAGTATGTTATTTTTATATACTGTACACATTTTAGTGTTAATATTTTTGTTGTTTTATTGGGAATTCCCCTCAGTAATTTACCAAGCTAAGTACCAGTTCAACCATGTCTTAGGGAGATGCAACAGGCCTTAAAGACCAGCCCTTGTTTAATAAGAGCTAGGGCCAAAATCTGGTTCTCTTGACGATGTGAGGGTAGCTTGGGGATTTACCAAAAAGTAAGAAAACCAATACCAGAAAGCATATGGACAACAAAACAAGCAACTTGAACAAAATTAGTTACATGATGGTAACAAGATAACCAACTGTTGTCAGGATGTATAAACACTAACCTTGTTGTGAATGACCCTTTTGCCTGAGGGAGAGCTTGCATTGCCATTTTCTTCTCCTGGTTTTAGGAGTTTCAGTTCCACTGTGCCCTCCTTCATCACTCAAGTTCTTCATGGATGTCAGACCTTGGCTCGGGTTTTATCTCCAGCTCCTACCACACAGGGTAGAGGCAATGGTCACTTGCTTGCAGTTTGCTAGCTAGTAGTGACACCTCAGGTAAACTGAACTTCTTTCTGTCTATACACACAAAGTGGCAGTCAGGCACTTCACAGTTGTTGCAGTGTTACTTAACAGTAACATTTATTACTTATGGATATTTAATTTATTTTAAGCAGCTGTTTATTTTGTTCTGCTTATGCTTTTGGTAGATTTTTCTTAATTTTGGGTTGATTTTTTATCCCCAAGCTCCTCATGGGTTATGGTGGGCATCAGATTCTGGTCTTGGATCCTTGTAGGCAAGGGTGGGGTCTCTGAGATCTGAACCACCTTCCTACAGCAAGTCTAGACTAGTGCTTATCTTGGAGAACACTGAGGGGGGCCTCACCGGAATAGACATTTCCATTACGTATATTCAACACTTGTTTTATTTACTTATTGTATGTATAGAAAGCTCACATAGTTGACTTAAATTTTAAACTAAAAGTGTGTTTATTGGCAAAGTCACAATAAAGCTTCCTCAGACTTAGTTTGGGTTTTAACATGTTGGGGTGGATGGTAACATAACCAGAAACATACATACCCAAGCAACCCATCTAACCTATCAAGTCCGAAGCAAAGAAAACATGGATATATGTGAGTCATTACTTTCCTGAGTAGGTTGTACTTTGTGTTTCACGTTAAGGTAACTAACATTACAGTCTATTTGTTGAGAGAATGGGTTGGGGGTGTCATCTATCAGCTAAGTATGTTTATGGAAAGGGGGTTAAAATTTTTGCTGCTTGAATACCAGCTTCCAGATAAGAATAACCATCAAAATCTTTTAATTAAGTATATTTAAAAATGATTCTTTTACTGACAATTCAGTCTGCATGAAAGATAATGAAGAATAATAGTATAAATGGTAAGATGTAACTGCATGTTAACTGTTAATGCAAGTGGTGACATCACTATTGTGTGCATCGAGGAAATCATGCTGCATTTCACTTCATGGTACAAAGTCATGTATAACTTTCTTCAGCCAATGATTATTTAGAGAAGGTTTCTTTCTGTACTTTTTTTTAATAATTTGATGTATGTGTTTAGACAGGTAGTATCCACTGCATTTTAAGGAATTCCTCTTACCTGTTATAAGATGACCAAAGCCAGTGTGATGAAAATGAAGATTTTTGCAGGGTTTAAAATAGTAATAATTGTATGTTTCAAGTTAGACATGTATAGTTATCCAAGTACAGAAACCATTGCCACTAACTAAAATTCACACCCCCTTCCCGGTATGTCTTTAAATTTGCTGTGTGAGATGATGTGACAAAATCTACCGGTTGGAACTTGTGTTTTCTGTGTGGTAACAGTTGTCTTACAAGATGACATTTCACACCTGTTTTGTAGGTAGAACCCATCATTCATTTATTCTACAGGGGTTTAGAGGGCAATTTGCATCTGTTTTGTAAACATGCACCAGATTCAAACCCACACTAAAGATTGCAGGGTGCATTAGACACATGTAAAGAATTTATAGGTGTCTTGGATATATATAGCAGTGTCCATCTCCCACCAGCTCTCTAATGTCTACACATTAACATAGTTCATATTTCTAGTCCCTCAAGCTAACCTATACTTTACTTCACATGTCCATTTTTTAGCAATGTTCCTTTACTCTTTTTTTCATAATTTTTTTTTTCTCTTTGCTGATACATAAGGCTTTTGCTAGTACTATGGTTATTTATTACACTAGTCAGCCCTGCTAATTTTGGGTCCCATTAAGTAATATGTTATTTAATCATATTATTTTATAGTTTTCATGATCTCCTGCCTCTCTCTATTTTGTTGTTAAGGTTAGCATCTCTCTTCTATATTTACTGTTAGGTTAGTGTTCATCCAGATTTAGATTTAGATCTGCAAGAAGTATAAGTTCATATTAATATACCTTCTATACAGTCCTTGGGGTTTTGTCATGTTTACATTTTCTTTTGGACCTTCTCTGTGGGAAGCCCCATCTGCTCCCTGAAGCTATCCTACTGATATAGTGCTATTCTATTTGAGGTCATCAGTCACAGAGTTTTTGTTGCCTACCGGGGTCCAGAGCCAGAACTTGGCTCCCCTCAGAGAATCACAGAGAGCAATGGCCTGTGAACACTTTACATTTAAAGTATATCATACTTGCCATCAACCAGGGAAGGCACCCAAAAAGGTAGGCAAAACAAAACAGACCGCTGTCTGGCTAGAAAATTGCAACCTACGTCTTCAAAATAGCAAAAGAACTCCCCCAGAAAGAAAACAAACAAGCAACACCTTCATCCAATTAGCCTCCCTGCTCGTTAGTGCCCCCCCTCCCCCCAATGAGGGGAGCGGAGGCCAGTCCAGGTGTACTGGGCTACCCTCTAGTTCTTGACTATTGTATCTGGCTGTCGGATGTTGCCTCTGGCCACGATTTTATGTAATGGGATTTTTGCTTGTGAGGCTGTTCTTGCACTTGTGGTGTGCACTTACCAGGAGTTCCTGGATTCCAGAGCTGCATGCTTCTAGGGACACCTTCCCTAGGAGATCCGTGAGTAGTGCCCTTGCATGGTCAGGGTTCTCTTCCTTTGGGCATTTGGGGTTCACTACCTGTTAGAGAACTTCCAAGCTTGTGGTTGTCTTTGCCCTTGGGGTACATTGGGAGTCTTAGGCTTTCTGTCTTGCATTTATCGGTTGGTGGGGCGCATTGCGACTGGCACAGCTTGCTTAAGCTATCACTCGCAGCTGATGCTTCTGTCAGACTGCTTGTTGGCTGTTGTGGAGTTTCAGGGGTTTTGTTTTTGTTTTGGTTTTGAGGCTTTTGGTGCTTACCTCCTGTGGGACCCAGTTTACACTTCAGTGATGGATCCGGCTTTCTTTGAGTTCGGTTCTTCTTCCCCATATTGGGTGTGTTACGAGGTTCTGAAGTCTTCGTGGCTGGCAGACTGTCCTTTCTTTTCTCTTGTGGCTTGGCATGGCTTTTGCTGTACCCTGTACGCTTGAGTGGTGGGAGGTTACCACTGTGTTTCAGGTGTTCTTGGGGAGGGGGGCTCTTAGAGTTTCTCAATGAGTGCATCTTCTCCCCCGTGCATCCTCGTGCTGTTGTCCTTGTGCAGCTTCATGCTCAGATCCCCACTCTTTCAGCTGCTTTGGTGTCTGATTATTTCTGGACACGCAGCCAACTTGGCCTCTGTCTTGTAATTCTTTGGTCTTCTGGAGCTGTCTTTGGATTGGTTTTTAGATGATGTGGGGTTGCAGAGTGGGGGCCCTTGGCTGGGGGTCTTTGTCTCGGCTGCTTCTGCGTCGTCTGCCTTACTGAAGCTGTTTTCACCGATCTTCCGGGAGCGGTTTCCATGTTTTTTACCTCCTTTCTCGAGTGGCCACAGGCTGTGCTAGCTCTTTCGTTGGATTTGGCTTGGGCCCTGGCTTTTTAGTTGGCTTCGACATTTTGTCCTCTTTGGTTTCCTGAGGACTGTGTCTCAGTTTCTGTCGGCGGCTTCTGCCGGTCTATTTCGGTCCATGTGCTGGTCTATTTGTTGGTTCTCTTGTGGATCACTCCCGGCCCTCCCGGAAGGGTTATGGCAGGGCTTGGGCTTGACCTGTGGTGCCAGTTTCGGAGTTGGTGGTGACCCCAATTCCTTCTTTATCTGGCCGGTGCAGTTTTTGCTCTGCACGTAAGTTGAGCTTTCGGGGTCCGTGTCCACTCTTTCGCAGGTAGCCCAGTGGACGGGGTTATGGAGGGGAGACTGGCTCTTTTTGCCCACTCCTGGTCCCATGATTCGTGGGCTTTTCAGGTCGTTTCTTGCAGCCTACAGTGGCATTGGATGGACCTTCCTCCCTTCAGGGAGGGGGGCATCAGAGGGGGCTCCCCATCTGTCAGGTCATCTCGGAGTGGATTCTCTTGGGTGTGGTCAAAACGATCTTGTCTCTTAGGTGGATTTCCCACCTGTTTCCCAGATCCGAAACGGGACTGTGCGGATCTCCGGTACATTCTGGACTTGTCTCGTCTGTATCAGTTGATTTCTTGCCCCCCTCCTTTCAGATGACTATGTTGTCCCAAGTCCAGCTCGTTTTCGATACGGGTACTTGCATAATTTCCCTGAACTTTAAGGATGCATGTTGGCATGTATCTGTGTATATCCATCGGTGTTCAGAGATTCATTAGGTTTTGTGGTCGGGAGACAGGCTTAACGTTTCTGCTGTCCCCCTTTCTTGCTGAATTTGGCACCTCGTGTTTTTACGTGTTTGACTCGGGTCGTGGTGGCCCATCTTTGTTTGCTAGGTCTTCGAGTCTCGGCCTACCTCGACGACTGATTGGTGTGGGCTCCCAGCCGGTCTGCTAGCCAGGGATCTGACTCTTTCCCAGCTCATCGGGTTTGGGTTCCTGGTGAACTGGCAGAGGTCCCAGTTGGTTCTGTCCCAGGTTCAAACTTGGCTGGGTCTTGTGTGGGCTTCTCGAACTGCATCCCTTTCTCCCTCTCTCTCTCTCTCTTCCGTGGCCTTCCTCCAGCAAGTGTCCCGCTGTTGGCTGTTTTTGAGGGGGACCTGGGTCACTCAGCGGTTGCTCGAGCAGCTGTGGGGAAGCCTGAACTTTGCTCTTCTGGTTTATCTGCTGGGGCAGAGTTTGGCTTTGGAGGCTGTTCTGGTATCTTCGGGGCAGCCTCTTTTGGCGCTCTCACGATCGCTGGGTTTGACCCCCCGTGTCCTTGCGCCAGTTGCTGTGTCACTGACTTCCTCTTCAGGTTTTTCGTAGTTCGGTGCCATGGCGTCTTCCTCCTCCCTTGCTCAATGTGTACACGGAAGCCTCGTCTGTCAGTTGGGGGGTGTGTTACTAGTACTCACCAGATCGGCCAGGGGCATTGGCAGCTGTCCATGTATCGTGCTCACAGTATGGTGAGACTGTGTGGCTGGCACTGTGGAGGATTTGGCTCCCTCGGTGATCCGGGTTCATTTGGACTGCTCCCTCGTGGTATTTTGTCTCAACCAGGGGGAAGGGGTCTCTTTAAGTCCATGGATCTGTGAAGCAGGTTGCTTCAGGTAGCTCTTCTGGCGAGTTCTCAGGATTTAGCTCTTCGCGCTGTTCACATTCAGGAAGTGTCCAATGTCCTGGCAGATGGCCTGTTTTGCTTCATTCCTCTTTCCACGGAGTGGATGGTTGACGGTTGATGGTTTTCCTCGGCCTTTGCCGGAAGTATGGGCACCCGGAGGTGGACCTCTTCACATCGCCATGCCCAGGCGCCGTGGTCTTGGTGTCTTCCTGTGTACGTGGTGCTCTTTCCCGACTGCGAGGCTCTCGTGGTGGACACTTTTCGGCAGGACTGGTCGAGATGGGGGTTTCTGTACCTTTTACCCAAGTTTACCCAATAGTTGTATGATCCAACTATTGTTCCCGTTGTGGCTCAGCTCGAATCTTATTGATGGAGGGTTATTCTACTGGCCCCATGGTGGCCGGCCCAGCCTTGGTTTCCAGGCGCTGTTTGCTTGGTGTCCGAACGCAGGCATTTTTCAGTGGCTCTGTCTCTTTCAGTGGGTCGGGCCGGTGAGGTACATCACCGGTTCGACTTTCTCCTCCACTATACACGTTTGGTCATTTTGATGCATGTGTATTACCATTTGTATGGTGATCAAGTGGCTTCTTTAATGGTGTCTCATCTGCAGTCTTTTTCTCAGCAATAGTATGAGGTTTCTTGGCGGGTTTTCTGCCGTTTTCTTTCTCTTCGTTGCGTTTCATCAGTATCAGACAAGGTTGTTCCTTTCTCTGTGAAGTTTTCCTGGGTCGGCATCTCATGCCATATACTGTCGCTTATTATCGTGCAGTGTTCGTGGAGCTGCTGCAGCTTGCGTTCGGGGTGGAAGTCAGTTCCACCCCATTCTGCAAGCTTTCTTGTGAATTTTCACCTCTGGCCTGCTCATTCGCCGCCCGAGCCTTCTTGGTCTTTGGACCGGGTGTTTTCTTCTTGGTTTGTGGTGGCCCCTTTGGTTCGCAATTGATTCTGGAAGGCTTTATTTTTGTTGGCTTTGGCCTCAGGGGATCGGGTTGTGGGGAGCTTCATGCTCTTCTGCAGTGCCAGGTGTTTTGTTCATTTGCAGCCTGCTCTTTTTCTGATAAAGAATGAGATGGCGGGTTTCTGGAAGGGTTCGTTGGTTGTGGATGCTTGGTAAGTTTGGCTGGGGGTGCATCACGTGCTGTGTCTGGTAGCAGCTTTACACCACTACCTGCAGGTCACTGGTTCTGTGTCAGTGGACTCGCTCTGGGTTGATCCAGTTTTCCCGGTTCCCTGTTCTAGGGTTCGTGTATCTCAGGTTGTCCATAGTGTCATTAAGGGGGCGTATTACCCTATTTTTAAATGTTGTTTAATATCAACCAAACTTTTTTTTACTAGTTGTATATAAGAAGGGCTGCAACTATTCTACGTTTCAGTATCGCACCCTAAATAGAAAGGGAGGGATTTTTTTTCAATGAATTTTACACATTTTCAATAAAACACTATAACTACAATTTTCAAATGAAATCATTTCTATGACACTCGTCTATTACATTAGCATATAATAAAGGATTTGTATAAAAAGGATTATCCAAAATATTTTTAGTTTTACTAATACAAGTAGTCAAAGTTCCCCCAAAATATATGTAAATATTTCAAATTTGCAAATATCTATAAAATCAATAAATGAACTTGGGAATAAAGTGTTCTATAAGTTTATTAGAGACGTTAACTCTACATATAAGGTGTAAATTTCATGTAAATTGAAAAAAAATGAAAGAGGAGATGTCACAATAACGTGGCTAAAGTAATTTGACCAGACCACACACTAGAAGGTGAAGGGACGAAAATGTTTCGGTCTGTCCTGGACCATTCTCAAGTCGATCTTGAGAATGGTCCAGGACGGACCAAAACGTCGTCGTCCCTTCACCTTCTAGTGTGTGGTCTGGTCAAATGAAAGAGGAGAGTTAATTTTATGTTACTTGACAATAATTGAGATCAAACATTCTGCCACCTGTGGTTGAAGTTGACTTAAACCAATTTCCTCCAAAATTTGCACCCTTACAGATAGGCTTACATTATGTAAGGTGTATAAGTTTCATGCAAATTGGCTGATAAAAAATATGAGAAACAAATTTGAGAAAAAAAATCTAAATTTTTTTTTTTTTTATTTTTTGTGCATAAAACTATATATTAAAATACTTTATTATATGCTATTGTGATAGCTTAGTCATAGACATGATTTCAGTTGACACTTTTGTTTGATGTTAATTTTTGACCATTTTGGAATATTTTTGACACATAATTCAATATTTTTTTCCTCCCTTCCTATTTATGCTACGATGCTGAGACTTGGACCAGTTGAACTAAATTTTATATACAACTAGTCAAAAAAGTTCGATTGAAATCGAACCAGTTTTTATTTATCGCATTTTTCTGTAATTTTCTGTAATAACCAGTCTAAGTCTAACCAAACTGCGGTCTACCCTCATGCCAATGATTTTAGGAAGTATCATTGCTCTTTCAGCTTTTTGTGTCAATATCTCTTGGAATGATATTTAGGCGCAGGGATTTTGTAGGTCAAACAGTGTCCTGGCTGCCAGGCTTCTAATGAACGTGCCAGGCCCTCTGTGGCCTTATGTTGCTTTGGGGCGTCTGCCGTGGCTGTCTATGTCTCTTCATCGCACTGAGACCTGCAGTGCTGCTGTCTCCCTGGTAAGTTCCTGTTTGTTCTTCTCTATGGGTAGTTAGTTTTAGGTAGCCGACGGGGCTCCCCACAGAAAACCAGAGTTGAATGTAATGAAACGCCAGTTTCTGGGTGAGGCCCGGAGGCTCCCTGACTCCTCCTCTCCCTCCAGTCAGTGGCTTTCATCATTCAAGGACTGGAGGGTGGGTAGTCTGGCTCACCCTACCTCCACGGGGGGTGGCGTTAATGAGCAGGGGGATAGTTGGATGAAGTGTTGCTTGTTTGTTTTCTTCCTGTGGGAGTTCTTTTGCTATTTTTAAGATGTAGGTCACAATTTTCCAGCCAGACAGGATAGCTTCAGGGAGCCACTGGTGCTCACCCAGACACTGGCATTTCTTTACTTTCAATGTTTGTTTTTCTTATTTAATGCCTCATATTTAGCAACATTTTGATTGTTGTATTTTGAGCACCTTATTGTATTCATCCCTATAACCCTTGTCATACATAAATGTTTCATTCATTATTTGGCTGTGGAGTCCAATGTCAAAATGTTATATATTTTTTTCTTAGTGTATATCTAAAGAAAGCCTTATGATATTGACTTGAAAACTTGAAAAATTTACAAAAAAATTGCATTTCTTTGTTATTGGGCAGTGTTGCCAAGTGACAACACTGGGCAACAAACATAATATAATATATTTGTTATTTATACTAGTTTTTACAAATATTATACAGCATAATTTTTTTTCCGATTCACATAAGTTAATTTGCTAAGGGCAAACCCAGAGTTTAGTCACCAGTGAGGTTGTCAATCCCTAACCACCCAACACCAATCCCACCTCCATCATCTCTCATCAAACGCTACTCAACACTCTTAATGCTGGAGTCTTGTCTTCCTCTCCCTCCACCAGCCTTCTGGTTCTCCCCTCCATCTTCACCTTTGAACATGTGTGATCACACCCCACCTACACCCAACCTACTCATATTCAACCACTAACCATATGCTCATCCACATCCCCCTTGACCCCCTATTATAACAACCAGCACCCCCCTCCCCCATCAGATGTACCCATCATTTGCCCCCACCAATACACCTACCCATCTGCCAACACACCAACTCCAAACTACCAATCATCACTTCACTCATATGTCCACACCCCTACCCCAACCATATGCCCACCCAACCCCACACCATCCACATTAATATTTATCTCTTAGGACTTATCCATGTTTTAAAATATGTGCAGAGAGGAGTTGGCAGTTATTTTTAATTTACACAATAATTGTATTGCTAGACATTGTACTTGCCATAAGGAACTGAAATACCTCCTTCGATTGGCTGCAGTTGAAACATGTCTAGTTAAATTTAGATTCTAGGAGGGCCTTGTTAATATCTGAGCTAAGCACTGGCCAAGCCATGCTTTAGGAGGGTGCACCAAGTCTCTTGAGAACCACTCGCACCTACTGGCAGCCAGAACCAGAATCAGGTGCTCTCTACAATGCAAGAGATCATGAGAGCATCAATACACTCAAAGCAAAAAATCCCATCAAAGAGCATATGAAAAACAAACTAAGCAACTGCTTAAAGAAAGATAGGTACAGTACTAGATAGGAACATGGCAAACAACCATGGCAGCAATGTAAATGCTCCAGCCTTGCAGCACTTGATTGCCACCAGGCAATCAAGTGCTGCAAGGTTGGAGAAAACACATGTGACGATGACGATAGAGGAAATTAAGAAGCGGTGTGCTGTATGGAAAGAAATGCAAATTTTTGTTGAAACAACTCGCCCAAATCAACCTCGCCCAAATCAAGTCCAGGTCACGCACAGTCTCCGTCAGCTCACGCACAGTCTCCGTCAGCTCACGCACAGTCTCCGTCAGCTCACTCACTCAACCGATCACAGCTTCAGGGGTATGGAACCTTTGACAGTCTCCATCCACAGCTTCACTCTTAAGCTAAGTGGTGTTGCTATCCCTGGAACATTAGTTGTCCTTAGGGAGGGGGGGCTATTGTTTTATTTCCTTTATTCCTTCCCAGTTGTGTTTTATCAACTATATTGCATATGCTGTACCTCTGTAATTTACAGACTATAGGCCAGGTTTTTCTTAGTAGTTGACTTGCCCCTGCCCCACCAGAAGTACCTGCTCTGAGGGGCTTAGGTTCCTCCTCTTCAGAGCTGATTCTAAGTTGTCTCACTTCTGGGTAGTGCATAAGACATGTTCTGCACTATAAGGCCTGGTGATGAGTGTAGTCATTATTAACTGTGTATTGTCTAACATGCTGCATTTGTACCTATTCTTCTTCATTATAATGTGTTGGGGCTGTGCATTTTTTGCAGTGTGCCCACTTGGATTCACCAAGCGTTCTAATTCGGGGCTGTCTATGCCTTTTTCCTGCCTAGTGTTTATTGTTGATGTTCAGGATTAGTTCATCCAAGATGCCTCCCTCTCTCCTAATATTGTAAACCTACCTGTGAACAAATCCACAGGGCCGCGACGAGGATTCGAACCTGCGTCCGAGAGCATCCCAGATGCTGCCTTAATCGACTGAGCTACGACACGGTCAAAGAGAATTGAATTTTTCAATTCCTTTTGACCATGTCGTAGCTCAGTCGATTAAGGCAGCATCTGGGATGCTCTCGGACGCAGGTTCGAATCCTCGTCATGGCCCTTGTGGATTTGTTCATTTGATGCATCGTGCAATTGTGATTTCTATGTGTAAACCTACCTGTGATTGTGATGGATTGGGGTAGCTAGCTTCTCTCACCCATGTGGGGGTTTCCTCTGGTTTTTGTTTTTGATCGAGTTATGTTATGTTGCACATTTGGCAATCAGGTAATGGTGCTCTGCCCTGGACCCTCTTCTTCCGACATAGTCTCCCAATGGAAATCCATGGGCTCTTTTCTTTTGAGAAATGCAGCCATCCTCAACCGAGGCACCATGTTAGATGTTTTACTGTATGGATTCTAGCAGTTAAGGATCTCTGCACACTCTCCAGGTCATCAATTTCTCCAGCTTTGAAAGGGGCTGTCATTGTGCAACAGTATTCTACTCTAAGAGAGCACTATCATCTTGAAAAGTATCATCATTCATATAGCATATCTTGTTTGAAGTGTTCTTATTATCCAACCTGTCATTTTTCTTGCAGTGGTGACGGCTACTTAATTGTTCTTTAAAGGAAAGGTCTTCTGACATGAGTACACCCAAGTTTACTATGCTTTTTTGTTCTATGGTATGATTTGACTGCATATTTTAAAAAGGTTCCATTTTTATACAGGTATTTACATTTTTCTGTAGCACAGGAGCTGGAACTTATATTTATTAAATACAGTACCATATTATTTTCTTGAGCCCATTGAAAGACTTGATTTACATCTGATTGGAGGTTTGCTGTGTCCTTTATATTGTCTGTTCTCATAAAAATCCTAGTGTCATCTGCAAAGGATGATACAGTACTATAGTTTGTATCCTTGTCTATGTCCAATATGAGAATGAGAAAATATACCGGAGCAAGCACAGTACTCTGGATGACTGAGCTCTTCACGGTTGATGGTCCAGATTTTTTGTTGACTATTACACACTGGGTTCTGTTAGTCAGGAAATTGTAGATCCATCTGCCTATTTTTCCAGTGATTCCTTTTGAATGCATTTTGTGTGCAATAACACCATGGTCACATTTGTTGAAGGCTTTTGCAAAATCTATGTAAATTTCGTCAGCATTTTGTTTGTCTTCCATGTCATCTAAGACCATGTCATAGTGGATTCCATGTATTTTTGTGATCTTATTTCTTAGCACTCTTTCAAATATTTTAATGATGTGTGATGTTAGTGCTATCGGTCTGTAATTTTTTGCTTCTGCCTTATTTTCTTCTTTATGGAGTGGTGCTATTTCTGCTGTTTTTGGTACAGTATGTCAGGGATAAGGCCATTATCTAGATTCTGTCACCAAAGAATGTTAAGGGCCTGCAGTAGCTTTTTTTTCACAGTTCTTGATGAATATGGAGTTCTAGGAATCAGGGCCTGGTGCAGAGTTCATAGGCATACCGTCTATGGCTTCTTCAAAATCCAGTGGGGATAGGGTGACATCTGATATATTATTTGATGTTGGTATCACATCCATGAAGAATTCATTTGGGTTATCAATCTTTAGTGTGTTTAGTTGCTTGCTGAAAACAGTGTTGTATTGATTCCTCAGCATTTCGCTCATTTCTTAGTTGTCATCTGTGAAAGTTCCATCTCCCTTTCAAAAGGGACCTGATACTAGATGTAGTTTTCAATCTTGATATTGCATAGGAGAAAAAATATTTCAGATTTCTCTCTATTTCACTGATGGCCTTTTGCTCTCTTTGTCTCTTCTGGATTTTGTATGATTCTTGTTGTTTTAGTTCAATTGTTTCTATTTCTCTCCCTAGCCTTCTTCTTTATTCTTGAGATAGGGTGTGACACTCAAGTTGTTTCGCAATTCGTTTTCTTCGCCTATAGAGGGAACAATCTGTTTATTATTATAATTGAATTTGCTCAATTCTTCTCCGGAATTTGGGACTGGTTGTTCAGGTCTACTGCCCATGCTTGTCAGCACTTCAATTAAGTTGTGATCTGAGTAACAGGTATTGGTAATCATTATGTTCCTGATCAATTTATCGTTATTAGTGAAAAGAGGTCCAGCGTGTTCTCTCCTCTAGTGGTTCTACTATTTGCTGGTAAAGGTAAAGGTAAATTTCTGCCCTGTTCTCGTCTGTGCAGAAGAGAGGTTTGCCTAAGCAGCCTATGCATTGAGGAGGCAAACTGGTAGGGACCCTGGGTGATCTAAACTGCTGTCTGATGGTGATCAGGTACAATATACAGTGACACCTTGGCTTACAAATGCTCCTATTTATGAAATTTTTGGGTTATGAGCCCAATTTCTTCGTAAAAGTTGAATTGGGTTACGAGCTTTGTCTCGAGTAATGTTGTAATGGGCGACTTGGTGCGTGGTTCCTGGTGGCACAGTCGCCTGCGCTTCAGTTTACCTGTGCCTCCCACTTAGTGACAATTGCGCTTGAATTCATTGTAAAGAATTTAATTGTTTTTTGGCTTTTTTGGGTTTTGAACATAAAAGTAATTATTATATATCATGCCATGGGTCTCAAAGTCAGTGGTAAGGTTCAACATAAGAAAACACATGTGAGGATGATGATACAGAAAATTGAGAAGTGGTGTGCAGTATGGAAAGGAATGCAAGGTTTTGTTGAAATGACTCGCCCAAATCAAGAAGCAGTAGGCCTTTGCCTTAACCTTTTTAACGACACTGTGATGCCTCACTACAGACAAGTGCCAAGACGTAGGGAAAACAACTCTCTATGGAAAGGTTCTTAGTGAGAAAACAAGCAATGAGCCACAACCAGGTCCTAGTAGTATGCAGGCAAAACATAGAAGAGCAAGTGCCCCAGAGAAGTCATCACTGCCTGATGTTTTAATGGAAGGGGACTCCCCTTCCAAACATTAACACCTCTTTTTCCTCCCCCTCCTCACCATCTTCCATATGCCAACAAGAGTCGTCAATAAAGGTATCTTCTCGAGAGGTTATCTTGAGATGATTTCGGGGCTTTAGTGTTCCCGCGGCCCGGTCCTCGACCAGGCCTCCACCCCCAGGAAGCAGCCTGTGACAGCTGACTAACTCCCAGGTACCTATTTTCTGCTAGGTAACAGGGGCATCAGGGTGAAAGAAACTATGCCCATCGTTTCTCGCAGGCGCCTGGGATCGAACCCGGGACCATAGGATCACGCGTCCAGTGTTCTGTCCCCTCAACCACCGGCTGTTTAAGGTAAGCTATAACTTGTACGTACTAAATATTTGTGTTTATTAGGTATGAAATGTAATTTTAAGTTTGGGAGTGTGGTATTAATTAAATTTACATAATTACTTATGGGAAAATTTGTTTCGGGTTGCAAATTTTCGAGTTATGAACTGTTTCTGGGAACGGATTAAATTTGTAAATGGAGGGGCCACTGTAGTTGAAATGTTTACATTATGGCAATGAGCATTTTCCTAGTTTTGTTTGAGTACCTAATTTTCTTCAAGGTGGTGTTTGTTTTATTGCACTTACACTGGTTGGGTTTTTCCCCAGTTTGGGTTGATCTGTGATCACCCCAAGTTCCTCGCACATGAAAGAGAGAATGAGATTCTGATTCTAGAGCCTGGTAGGTATGGGTGGGTCTCAGAGGCCAGGTGTATCTCCCTAAGGCATGGCTGGATCATGGCATAGCTTGGGGAGTTATTGAGGCTCCCACCAGGAAAGGGCATTTTGTTACATGCAATGCTTTATTTTTGTTTTTTTATTGTGTTTTATGAGGTTTTCTTAAGGTTTTTATTTTAATTATCAATACAGTGCTTTTCTGTGGGAGCCCCTACGGCTCTCTGGAGCTATCGGGCTAATGTGTGATATAGATACATATATCTAATGTAGACCCGGGGCATTAGCTATGGAGTTCGACCTACCAAGAGACCATAAGCCTGAACCTGAAACCTGAGAGGTTTCAGGGAGCAATAGCTCTGCCATCAACTGGAGTTAGGCACCCAGAAAGGTAGGCATAACAAAACAAACCCTACCTGGTAAGAAACTAACAACAAAAACCGAACAGAGGTAGAACTCTCTTCAATCCCAAGGAAACAAGCAAACGTCACCCTCCACCGACACGTTGCTCATCCACGCAGGCCTCTCTTCCTGAGAGAGGGAAGGGGGGAGCCCTGGACCCCCATGCCGGCTACTCAGACATTCAGTTCGTCAGCTAATGTTGTCCGGGGGAGACGCTTCTCTGGCCTCGGTGTTGTACCTTCGTAGCAACCGTGTATTGTTGTGTGTGGTGGCCAGAAGCTACTCATCAGTGCCGGGGCTGCATGTGCTTAGGGGCTTCCTTCCCTAAGTGCCCTGTGAGCACTGCCCTTGCGTGTTAGGGTTCTCTTCCCTGGTGCATTCAGGAACCAGTTCCGGAGAGGTTCTTTCTTCTTGGCATTTACCTTGCCCTTTGGGTCAGTTGGGGAGATGGGGCCCTTATTTGGCTTTGGGCAGGAAGTGGTATCGTGCTGGTACCATTATCTGCATGCTTCGGCTTTGGTGGCTGGGGATGCGGTTTGGGTTGACCCGGTTTCCCTCATACCCTGTTCCAGGACTCGGGTCTCCCAGCTCGTCCACAGATTTATTAAGTCTAGCCAGCCTGCGGTCTATCCTCGTGTCCATAACGTTAGGAAGTTTGCTGCTTTGGTTACCGTGTTTGGCAACATGTCTTGAGCTGATATTCGGGCGTGGTGATTTTGGAGGTCGAACAGGGTCCTGGCCGCCCGTTATTTGGTTAACATCCCTGCTCCTGGGCATTTCCTGTGTTGCTTTGGGTCGCAGGTTGTAGCCAGTTGTCTCTACTTCGCGTTGAGGAGCTTATGGTGGCCGCCTCCTGGGTAATTTCCTTATCTTTGGTTTAGTAGCTCCAGGAAGCCGTAAGGGCTCCCCACAGAAAACCAGCGTTGAATGTAATGAAATGACATTTTCTAGGTGAGCCCTGTAGGTTCCCTGGCAACCCTCCCTCCCTCCGGTTAGCAGTTTTTCGTGTTTTGATGCTTAGCTGCTGAACTGGAGGTCTGATTATCCGGTGCTGGGATCCGGGGTTTCGCCCTCCCACTCTCGGGAAGGGGAGGGCTGCACGGACGAGCGGCGCGGCGGTGGAGTGAGATGTTTGCTTGTTTCCTTGGGATTGAAGGGAGTTCTGCCTCTCTGTTTGGTTTTCATTGTTAGTTTCTTACCATGTGGGGTTTGTTTTGTTATGCCTACCTTTCTGGGTGCCTAACCCCAGTTGATGGCAGATAAGGAAAACCCCCCAACCACAGGGGGGGGGGGTCCAGAGCTATTGCTCCCTGAAACCTCTCTGAAGGGGCCAGGTTCATGCTTTTGGTCCCTGGTAGGTTGAACTCCATAGCTAATGGCCCGGTCTAATAACACCACACATTGGCCCGATAGCTCAGGGAGCCTCCTGGGCTCACCTAGAAAATGGCGTTTCATTACATTCAACGCTGTTATTTTTCAAATGTTTCTGCAACACATGATTTAAATCTTTCATTTTGATCATTTTTTCTTACCCTCCCCCTACTCCCATCTAATTTAGAGCATTTACATTTATGGTACAGCACTTCCTTGCTTCTCAGTGTGCAAAACAAAAAAAAAATCAATAATTTTACTAACCTTGCATTCAGATCACATACATTAACAAAAAGCCTAATACCAAAATTATATATTTTTTCTCTAGTTCTGTAACCCTATTTTACACTTTCTCATTTTAGAAAACCCTTTTTTTGATGTTTCTTGTTTTCAAGCATTTTAATTAATTTTTTGTTTTTCTACCTCTTGGGACATACACACACATTACACATACACACTTGTGCAATACACACATACTCAAGTGTGCTGATAATCACCTCCCGTCCTCCTTTGTCCACCTCTTTCCCTGTGAGGTGTTTCCCAAAATAGAAGACAGATACCCACTCGTCCGCATAATCTAGTGTCGATGTCAACTGTATTTGTAGCATTTCTTATGCGGCTGATCCATCTGGCTTGGTACTTTAATACCTCAATTATTTATGTGAATGTTGTAAGTAAATATACTCGGTTCTCTATAGCCTTGACTTTCACTCTCCCATGGTCTGTACTTGGCATATACACTAATGGAGGAGTGCTTTTTATACTCTATATCTTGTGTCATCTCTGAATGGAAAAAAAACGGTTTAACATTTCAAAAGTTCCTCTTTGAGCCATTTTCTGCACCCCCACCATGATTGTACTTTATACTTTATATTAAACCTTTATCTTTATCTGTCAGTGCACACATTAAGAATCCATGTATTCCATATTTCCACCAAACAGTACAGTATACAGGTATTTGACAAAGTTTGTCTTAATCTTTGTGAGCCATTACTTAAAACCGATCTACCATAATTTACTGCAAATGGCATCACTACAGGAAAAAGCAATTATTATTATTAACTGACATTTTTGTAAGTAAAATATTTGAACACATTTGGAATTTGTTGCTTTTTAAGAAAAACTTGAGTGTTCTGATGAATGTATTTGGTTAATTTTCAGTATGCAGGCGATGAGTCACAATAACGTGGCTGAAGTATGTTGACCAGACCACACACTAGAAGTTGAAGGGACGACGACGTTTCGGTCCGTCCTGGACCATTCTCAAGTCGATTGTGATGAGGTAGAGACAGGCAATAAATAGGCAAGAGAGAGCTGAGGAGGAAAGTAAGGTGTAGGGGATAGTAGTAATAATGAGAACTGCAGAGGGCCTATTGGCCCATACGAGGCAGCTCCTATTATAACCACCGAATGAGAAGGAGATAGTAATAGGAAAAAGAAGAGGATAGCAAGGGAGCGTAGGAGAAGACAACAGAAAACAGAAAAGCAGAAAACAGAAAAAGTTTTCTGTTTTCAAAGAAAACAAAAATGAACAGAAAAAGGGGAGAAGAGAGAAAGAAAAGGAAAGAGAAAGAAAGATAAATGGAAGGGGTAAGCTTATGTTAAGTCACGTTTGTTAGAAAGATTAGAGCATTTGAGTATATACTGTGAACTTGCTGAGCAAGTTCTCCCTCTTTCTTTTTCTCACTTTTTCCAGTTCAACACTTCGGGATCTCCTTTCCCTGAACATGCCCGCCTTCTTCTTCAAGAACTTATTTATGCCACCTCCTTGCAAGTTGACGAGGCTTTTCTTGCTGTTCGTCAACAGCAACACTTTCTGTCCTCTTCTTTTCCCAGTGATCTATGCAATATCATTTTTCCAATTGCATTTGACACTGCTCACGTCTCCTCTTCCCACCACTCCTCCACACTACACAACAAACTTCAACGCCTGATCTCCAACAGTCCTTGGGCCAAATACTCTCTCTCTGACTGTGTTACCAACCTTTCGTCCTACTCTCTTTCTAAGCACCAGCAAGAACTTCTTGGTCTGTCTGTTGCTACTTCCTCTGGCCCACGCTGTGGCATTGATCTCATTAGTTCCTTTGACAGGTTTGTCAGTTCTAACTCTAGTACTCTTTCGGACCTGTCTGCCTTTAGAGGGGCCCTTATTCCCGTTCTTGACAGCTTGTTTTCTAAAAATCACCACCTTCCTCGTCGCTTCCAGCTTGCCCTTGCCTCCCTAAAATCTAATAACTCTATTCTTATCCTTCCTTCCGACAAAGGCAATTCGGTGGTTGTCCTTGACCGTGAGGACTACCTCCGAAAAGCAGATGTCTTGCTCTCTGACTCTCGCACTTATGCTCCTCTGACTTCTAACCCTTTGGATCGCCTCAAAACTTCCTTTAACCGCAAACTAAGACAGCTCTCTAGTCATTGCCCTCCTGACTTTGATCTCATTAAACGTTTCCGTGTCATCTGCCCTTCTCTTCCTTATTTGTATGGTCTTCCTAAGACTCATAAACCTGGTGTTCCTCTTCGTCCTATCATTTCTTCACGGGGCTCTGTCAGCTATCCTCTTGCCTCCTGGCTCGCTAAAACCCTGACGCCTTACCTTGGCACTTTTTCCCCTGCCCACCTTCGTCACTCTCAGGACTTCATAGAAAGAATGCGCCTGCAACCCTCTTGTAAGATGCTTAGTCTTGATGTCGACTCTGTTCACTAATGTTCCGCTCGATGACGTTCTCTCTTTCCTCAGACAGAAGGCGTCAGAGGGCTGAAATGAAATGCGCGCGCGCACACACACACACACACACACACACACACACACACACACACACACACACACACACACACACACACACACACACACACACACACACACACACACACACCCCACACACACCCACACACCCCACACACCCCACACACCCCACACCACACACACCACACAACCCGTTCTCGCAAATTTAATAAGTCAATATTGACTTATTAAATATGTGCATAGGTGACATTCTTAACATAATAGATACCCTTAAAAAGATTCATAGAAAACACCGACCTTACCTAACCTTGTTAGTATCTTAAGATAAGCATCTTATTGCTTCGTAATTACAATTATTACTTAACCTATACCTATTATAGGTTAGGTAATAATTGTAATTACGAAGCAATAAGATGCTTATCTTAAGATACTAACAAGGTTAGGTAAGGTCGGTGTTTTCTATGAATCTTTTTAAGGGTATCTATTATGTTTAGTATATCACCTATGCACGTAGTTGATAAGTCAATATTGACTTTACGAATTTGCGAGAACGGGTTGCACCACACACACCACACACACACACACACACACACACACACACACACACACACACACACACACACACACACACACACACACACACACACACACACACAGTCACACACACAGTTCAATCCCTCAGTTTTACCATAGATTCCGAGGAGTACGATCTTGCCGCTCTTGGCGTATTCTTTGTAATGCTACAAGCAAATAGAAAAAAGAAAACTAAGAAGCGTAAGCAGTGGTGCAAAAAGTGGTTACTAAGGCGAAATCAATGTTCAGATATTAAATTGTTAAAGGAATTAAGTGAAGAACCAATTGATTTTCTCAATTATATATAGGCCACCAAATTTAGACAGAATGGAAGCAAAGCATCTATGGGATGAAATATCTAGAGCATCTAGATCTAACAGTATTTATGTCATGGATGACTTTAATTTTAGTGGAATAAACTGGTTGAACAAAACGGGGAATAATGAAGCAGAAGACTTTCTAGAATTAATTGACGATTGCTTTCTTACGCAACACATTAAGGAACCAACGCGGGAAAATAATATTTTAGATTTAGTGTTAACTAACAGGGAAACACAAATTAAGGACATCGAAATAGGGAATGAGCTAGGGAACAGTGATCATAAAGAAATCAGATTTAGCATAGAATGGAATAGATCTGTAGGGGAAAATTCTGTTAAAGTACCTGATTTTCGAAAAGCTAATTTCAATAACCTAAGAAATTTATTGGTTCAAATAGATTGGAAAGTCTTGGGTATGGGGTGTGGGCCGGTCTTGGAGCTGGACGTGAACCCAGCGATAGGTGACGTAAAAGGGGTTTTCGATGTGGACTCAAAATATAACCTATTTAAAAATATTCTAAGCGAAGCCCGGGAATGTAGTATACCATATAAATTGAATAGATCGAATACTAATGATCCAAAGTGGATAACAAAAGATCTGAAGAACCTTATTGGTAAAAAGAGGGCTTGGTACAAAAGGATTAAGAATGAGGAAGTCAGTTTAGAACAGGAATTCGTACAACTGGTTAGAAATACTAAAAAAAGAGATAAGGAAAGCAAAAAGAAACTATGAAGTTCGCATAGCAGAGCAAGCAAAGACAAATCCTAAAAGGTTTTTTCCAGTTATACCGGACAAAGTTTAGGGAGAGGATAAGTCCATTAAAAACTGAGACAGGTCAAATAACAGATAATGATGAAGAGATGAGTAGTATTTTTAATAAATATTTTATATCTGTATTTACTAAAGAGGAACTTAACAATATGCCTTCAGATGAACAAGTATATGTGGGTGGGGACGAGGACAGGTTGACTAGTTTAGCAGTTACCAGGGAGGATGTAATTAAACAAATAGTAAAACTAAAACCAAACAAATCCCCAGGGCAGGATGAAGCGTTTGCCAGGGTGCTTAAAGAATGCAAAGAGGAGCTTTCCGAGCCACTGTCTACCATATTTAATAAATCAATAGAGTCAGGCAGAGTGCCAGAGTTATGGAAAGTTGCTAATGTGATACCAGTTTTTAAGAAAGGAGATAGATCACTTGCGTCAAACTATCGGCCAATTAGTCTATTGTGGGAAAGTTACTCGAATCGATAATTGCAAATAAAATTCGTCTTCATCTTGAAAAACACAAATTAATAAATGAGTCGCAACATGGTTTTACAAATGGCCGTTCATGTTTAACAAATTTGCTATCTTTTTATTCCAGCATAGTTGAGGCAGTTGATAGTGTTAATGATTGTGATGTTGTGTACCTTGACTTTAGCAAAGCTTTTGATACAGTGCCACATGAAAGACTGATTAAAAAAATAGAGTCTCATGGTATTGGAGGTGCTATATTAAGTTGGATTAGGGCATGGCTATTCCAAAGGAAACAGAGTTAGTATAAATGGGGTAAAGTCAGAGTGGGAAAATGTTGTAAGGAGTGCCTCAGGGCTCTGTCCTGGGACCTCTGTTGTTTATAATATATATCAATGATTTAGATTCAGGTTTGAGTAGCAACATTTGCAAATTTGCCGATGATACAAAAATCGGCAGGGAAATTACCACGGAAGAAGACTCACTATCACTTCAAGTTGATCTAAATAGGGTTTTGAAATGGTCAAAGGATTGGCAGATGCAGTGATAAATGTAAAGTTTTGAGGCTAGGTAATGATGATAGAGTTACAAGATACGAGCTAGATGGTGTTGAGATTACGAAGTCGAATTGCGAAAGGGATCTGGGAGTTATGATAAGTAAGTAATTCTTATGATAAGTAAGAATTTAAAACAAAAGGATCAATGCATGAATGTTCGTAATAAGGCAAATAGGACACTAGGATTTATTAATCGAAGCGTTAGTAACAAGACACTTGGTGTGGTTCTTCAACTATATCTTGCTCTGGTTAGGCCCCATTTAGATTATGCAGTTCAGTTTTGGTCGCCGTATTATAGTGTAACACTGTAAAAGTGTTTGGTTTAGGTTAATACATACATAGAGTACATGAGTCACAGACAAGGATCTGAGAGGCGCCAGTTTGTCGGCCTGAGATCTCACACCTCAAAGCGTTAATGACCTCAAGTGACCTGAGGTCAGATCATGAGAATTTCACCTTGCTTTCGCTAAGCTTATAATTGTAGTCTGGTAGCCTTCAAACATGCCGACGTTTAAGGAGTGGCTTGGTAGTGCCGGAGGCTATCTACTTGTGGGCGGAGTTAGTACTAGGGTCCCCAATATATACTCGGAGAGCATTAAGGATTAACAGACAGAACGGCAGTCAGCAGAGCAGAGGAGACGGCCCTAGCAGGGAGGCTGTCGGCCGGCAGGGCGGGAGTCTCTGTCAACTACAGACCCCCCCCCCCTCTCTATCCAGCTATAGGCAGAGACACTTGGTGAGTTGAGCAGTAAGGTGACTTGGTCGTGTTTACATATGTTGTGTGATGATCAGGGGCAGTCAAGTTGTAGGGTTCTTGAATTCTTGGATGATGACTCACTTTGCATATTAAACTGAAACATTTTAATTGAATTGCTAAATTATGATACTTCATGTGAAATATAATTATGAATTTATTATTTAAATTGTGTTTAACTTTGTCCCCTAGAGCTTTGAGTTGAGGTGAGAAAGCCTCTGTGGTTACTGGTTTCATGATATTAATGAATACATGTTTGGAGTTGATACATGGTAATAACATCTTTTGAGAATATTTTGATACAGACAAGTTCCATTCCTTGTCTTGTATATAATGGTCTAGAATGGATGGTGGCAGCATTTCGTCTTCTACTATCTACTCTTCTACTTCTACTATCTACTCTTCTCCTTCTACCTATCTACACCTCTCCCTCCACCCCTCTCTAAACTCTCACTTTCAACTAATGACCCTTCTCGCTTCTCCCACCTCCCTACCTCTCACCCCAAACCCTCACTAATTACTTCACTATTCATTTCTTTCCTCTCGTTTTCTCTTATACGTTTGTGGCAATGATTATGTATTCTAGAGTTCTCTCTAGAGTTTCGGGTAACTGATCAAGTGACGGCGCCTTGTAGTCTTAGCACCTAGGTAGTCGAATGCCTAGGTTACAAGGTGTTGAACGAGAGAGGTTGCCTTAGGAACTCTGGAGGGTGCTCTAGAATAGTTAGCTAACTGGGGACGGGATAACGGACTAGAGAGAGCTGTTTCCCCCGGCCTCGTTAGTTAACTGGGGGGTGGAATAATGGACAAGATAGAGCTATTTCCCCCACCCCCCCGTTACAATAGAATGGATATAAATTCACTTGAGCGTGTCCAACGTAGGATGACTAAGTTAATTCCCCATATTAAAAATCTTTCATATGAAGAAAGATTAACAAAGCTTAAATTGCATTCACTGGAAAGGCGAAGAGTTAGGGGTGACATGATAGAGGTTTACAAGTGGATGAATGGACACAACAAAGGGGATATTAATAGGGTATTAAAAGTATCAACACAAGACAGAACACGAAACAATTGGATAAGTTTAGATTTAGGAAAGACTTGGGTAAATACTGGTTCGGTAACAGGGTTGTAGATTTATGGAACCAATTACCGCGTAACGTGGTGGATGTGGGGTCCCTCGATTGTTTCAAGCACGGGTTGGACAAGTATATGAGTGGGATTGGGTGGTTATAGATAGGAGCTGCCTCGTATGAGCCAATAGGCCTTCTGCAGTTACATTTGTTCTTTTGTTCTAATGTTCTAGAAGTTGCATTTGCCAGACAGGTCCAGGGGTGCTGCATCTCGGAGCCCCGCAAGTTGTGTCTACATAGGACTGGGTAGTAGGATGCTTACCCGACGTCGCTGGAGTATGTGTTCCTGGACTGTCATCTGCCACTTGGGGGAAGGGGGGGGGAGGGTAGTCCTGTGAGCACATCACCGTGAGGTCTAGGGAGCACTGTGTCCACAGTCGACTGTTTCGTGGGGCTGTATGCCCGCTACTCCTCAGTCCGAAAAGCTCTGCTGAGTTTGAGTGACTTAGCCATCGATTGATTGATTGATAAAGATTAAGCCACCCAAAGGAGGCACGGGCATGAATAGCCCGTAAGTGGAGGCCCTTTGGAGCCATTACCAGTACCAATAGCTGGTACTTGGAATCTGTGGATGGATGGGATCTTCATGGTCGCTCGCAGTTTATGACCCGCAGGAGGCTTAGTCGCCAGGTTGCAGTTTAATGTGCAATGCGACGCTTTATATCTGAACAGAACACCGTCGATCCTGGTACCATCAGGATCGTCGTCCTTTTCGAGGAATTGTATTTGTCCGTCAGGAAATTTGCGCCGAAATTCTGGGTCGTGGTATTCTTTTTTCAGTATTGTGAGATTAGTGTAAGTGTTCATGGTGTGGGCGTGGACATACATGGGGTGCGGGTATTTGTTCTGGCTGATTAACTTGTTACATCTGTGGGCCAATTGTCGTCTGGTGTGTGTGTTGCCATTGAACTCGCTGGGCGGAATGAACAGCACATGGCAAGTATTTTTGTTTTCGTCGTCGCAAGGCCGTTCTCGTCGACGTCGGTGGCGGCTCTGGAGAGCCTCTTGGTGTTGGTTGTGGGAGTTTCGGGTGGTCCGTTGTCGTCTTTGGATGTGGTGTTATCGTTGTCAGGGGTAGCCAGGGTAGGTGGCGTCGCTGTTACCGGACTGGTTGTGGGTCCTGTTGCGGGGTCGGACCCCGGGCCGGCCCCAGGTGGAGGAGCTGGGAGAAGTACCGTCACCGTCGGAAGTCCATTTGTGATGAGCAGCCTGTTGATAATGTGAATGTATAGGTTGACGTCGTTGCCTGCCAATTTATCGGCGAGGTGTAGAAGTACCGGTAGGAGGGTGTTGTTGGTGGTAACTGCAGCAGCTTCCCCAGTGTTCTCGGGCAAGGCCGGGAAAGCAGACGTAGGCGGTTTGGCTAGCTGAGTTGAGGTGGTGCTTGTCATCATCTTTTTTATTTCTTCCTGACGGTGGAGACAGGTGAAACTACAGTGTGCGGGCCATTGTAGAGTAGCCAGCGTCGGTGGGAGGATGTGCATTTCTGCACTTGCTCGGTGCACTTACTGGTGTAGTGGGAGTGCCGGTAGCACTTCGAGCTTCGTGTATCGTTCCTTGGTCATGTGGGCAGGTGGAATCGTAATTCCGGCGCACTTAAGGCCGTGTTCTTTGGCGTGGGTCGCTGCGATGACCGTGGTGAAGGTCACTTACAGTGTGGGTCTGCGGGTGTTGTTGCACTTAGCCATCGTTTGTTGTTGTTGTTATTGATTCAGCTACTAGGAACAAGTTCCAAGTAGCACGGGCTATGGTGAGCCCGTAACTTACCTGGCACTGGAGCGGGGCTGTGTGCCTTAGCCATCGATTGATTGATTGATGAAGATTAAGCCACCCAAAAGGTGGCACGAGCATGAATAGCCTGTAAGTGGTGGCCCTTTTGAGCCTTACCAGTATCAATAGTTGATAATGGAGATCTGTGGAGGTGCGACTGCACCCTGCGTGACGGGAGATGTCTCCCCCGTGCCTTAGCCATCGTTGTTGTTGTTATAGATTCAGCTACTCGGACCAAGTTCCAAATAGCACGGGCTATGGTGAGCCCGTAACTTACCTGGCACAGGAGCGGGGCAAGTAGCACGGGCTATGGTGAGCCCGTAGTGGACTTGCCTAGTACAGGAGCGGGTGTGTGTGTGTGTTTACTAGTTGTGTTGTGTTTTTGCGGGGGTTGAGCTTTGCTCTTTCGGCCCGCCTCTCAACTGTCAATCAACTGTTTACTAACTAACTACTAACTACTTTTTTTTTTTTTTCCCCACACCACACACCCCCCAGGAAGCAGCCCGTGACAGCTGACTAACTCCCAGGTACCTATTTACTGCTAGGTAACAGGGGCACTTAGGGTGAAAGAAACTTTGCCCATTTGTTTCTGCCTCGTGCGGGAATCGAACCCGCGCCACAGAATTACGAGTCCTGCGCGCTATCCACCAGTGTGTGTGTGTGTGTGTGTGTGTGTGTGAGAGAGTGTGTGTGAGAGTGTGTGAGAGTGTGAGAGTGTGAGTGTGAGAGTGTAAGAGAGCGAGCGAGCGAGCGACTGATGATTGATGAAGATTAAGCCACCCGAAATGTGGCACGGGCATGAATAGCCCGTAAGTGGTGGCCGTTTTGAGCCATTACCAGTATCAAGAGCTGATACTGGAGATCTGTGGAGGTGCGACTGCACTCTACGTGACGGGAGATGTCTCCCGTGTGTTAGACATCTGTTGTTATAGGTTCAACTACTCGGAACAAGTTCCAAGTAGCACGGGCTATGGTGAGCCCGTTGTCGGAAAATCCGACACCATTTAATATATCATACAGACAGATAATAATTGCTGCTGTATTACCAACAAGTTACCCATAGAAAACGTATCTTGTAGTGGAATTACCGTCTATAGAAAACGGGATATCATCACCACATACTATTATAATTCACCAGCTATTCTGCTGGGAATTATTCTTAAATACATTAGTCTTTGGACTTTACCATCATAAAAACATCTTATATAAATTAAATTAATTATCAATATTAAAGTAGAGTAAATGTGACCCTTCTATCACTTTCTGAAATCTGGACAATGTAAGCCAGGCGTCAGGGAGGAAGGAGGGCAGCCATTGTTGATACTAGACCAGAGGCTCACAGGAGCAAATATGGCTCCTGTTAATTTTACTTGGACGTAGTGTTATGGAAACCAAAGGTGTACTATTTTCAACACGCTGTCAACAAATCAAGTTAAGTGTTCTTTCCGAAACCCAGTATCTTTCATTTATGGCCATTAATGTCATTATATAGGGTGATCCGGTTAGAGCACGTAGAAGCCTCAAACTAAAGGTAATTAAGCCAGGTCTTTAAGGTTCCATGTATAGTGTTTTCTCTGATATAGCTTGTCATATATAGAACCTGGCTTCACAGTTAGCGCCCTTTTGACAGGTCAAGACGAGGAAGACTTTGTGCACCAGTTACTGGGTGATGGAAGCTACCTCAAAGAGGATAATTTGGTGTCTACACCCTAGTTATACCTGGTGGACTAACCTGCTGTACTATAAGATAAGGAACCTTTTCAATGTATGTAGTTAATACTGTAGTTTGATTGGCTGCATATATATTTAATTAATATAAACCCCCCCTAATGTGTAGAGGATCGATTTGTGAGATTGAGATTATTGCAGAAATACAGTCCACTTATCATTATACAAATTGCTATCGAAGTATATAAATTAACGTAAATATAAATTCATATAAATTAAATAAATATAAATCTCACAGGTCGGTTCCCACACCCGTAACTTACCTGGCACAGGAGCGGGGCAAGAAGCACGGGCTAAGGTTAGCCTGTTAGCCATCTGGTTACCTGGTTGATACCTGGTTGATGGGGTTCTGGGAGTTCTTCTACTCCCAAAGCCCGGCCCGAGGCCAGGCTTGACTTGTGAGAGTTTGGTCCACCAGGCTGTTGCTTGGAGCGGCCCGCAGGCCCACATACCCACCACAGCCCGGTTGGTCCGGCACTCCTTGGAGGAATAAATCTAGTTTCCTCTTGAAAATGTCCACGGTTGTTCCGGCAATATTTCTTATGCTTGCTGGGAGGACGTTGAACAACCGCGGACCTCTGATGTTTATACAGTGTTCTCTGATTGTGCCTATGGCACCTCTGCTCTTCACTGGTTCTATTCTACATTTTCTTCCATATCGTTCACTCCAGTACGTTGTTATTTTACTGTGTAGATTTGGTACTTGGCCCTCCAGTATCTTCCAGGTGTATATTATTTGATATCTCTCTCGTCTTCTTTCTAGTGAGTACATTTGGAGGGTTTTGAGACGATCCCAATAATTTAGGTGCTTTATTGCGTCTATGCGTGCCGTATATGTTCTCTGTATTCCCTCTATTTCAGCAATCTCTCCTGCTCTGAAGGGGGAAGTGAGTACTGAGCAGTACTCAAAACGGGACAACACAAGTGACTTGAAGAGTACAACCATTGTGATGGGATCCCTGGATTTGAAAGTTCTCGTAATCCATCCTATCATTTTTCTGGCTGTCGCAATATTTGCTTGGTTATGCTCCTTAAACGTTAGGTCGTCAGACATTATTATTCCCAAATCCTTTACATGCTGTTTTCCTACTATGAGTACATTTGATTGTGTTTTGTACTCTGTATTATGTTTAAGGTCCTTAACAACATCGTTGTTGTCGTTGTTAAAGCTTTAGCTACTCAGCTACTTTAGCTACTTTAGCTGGACGAAGTGTCCATGTAGCACGGGCTATGGTGAGCCCGTAATTGAGTTTGGTTATACATGATAATCTTTTTCCTGTGATATTTGGGTCTGAGTTTAAAATGTAGGAGAGGACTTCTCCTTTTTTCCTGCTCATTTATCGCTTCTGTTAGCCATCGGAATCCCGGTTTATTTATAGTCCAAGGGGTGGGGTTCATGTTTGTGGTGGGGTGTGCAGAGTTCCACTTGCAGGTGGGTAGAAAAATCCAGAAAAACCTGAGTCCCGCTTCTACCGCAGAGGGGCCTGGGTTTTGTTCTTAACGAAATCTGGAGAAAAATGTTATTTAGGTATGAGAGACCGTTGTTGCTGGGTGCCCTCTACAATTCTCCGGGTGCCTAACTTGTTTAGGCAGTTTCATCCGGAGGACCAGGTGCACGGGGGTCAGGTGAGATGGGCTTCAGTCCGTCATCTCGGGTCTCAGGTGATCTCGTCTTCCGGTAGCCGTCTCGTGGGGGCTAGACATCAGTGCTGAGGGACCTAGAGAAACAATTCTCTAACAATAGGCACTGTCCCAATAGGCATTGGGACAATAGGCATAGTTTGTTGCCTCTGTGGGGATCTCGTCCAAGGCTGTCAGTCGTAGGCGAAACAGTTTTCCTGCTAGCCTTCCCCATCTAATGAGACGCGAGAGTGTGTAACGATGCCATTCCCCTTAACTCTAACGAGCGGTGAACGACCAAGCAGCAGTTTTCGCAGAAATGCCACACCAAGTTAGGGATACTGAACTCATCCTCTTCTGGGTTCCCCCAGCATTAGAACCCACGTTCTACGATACGAACCCACGTTCACGATAGGGTCCCAAGTCGAAAGAAATCTACAGCACCCCCGCCCGCCTGGTGAGGCGCAGGAGGAGAACCTGAACGCCGCCACACGGAGTGACCCCCAACTAAGGTGTAAACACGGAGCGCCGGCGGTCCACACCCGACACAGCTCCCCTGGCACTTTACAGTGAAGTGCTCCTATACTCGGCGATGACAGTGCTCCCTAGACCTCACGGTGAAGTGCCCACAGGTTCCCCCCCTTACACAGTGCTCCCAGGATTCCCCCCCCCCCCCTCCAAGTGGCAGATGACAGTCCAGGAACACATACTCCAGCGACGTCGGGTTAAACTACCCAGTCCTATATAGACATGCCACTCGCGGGGCTCCGAGATGCAGCACCCCTGCTGGACCTGTCTGGCAAATGCAACTTCTCCAGGTAATAGCCCCGTCTCAGTAAAACCTTCGGACGGTGCCCCCGGCGCACCTAACCTACTCAGGTCCTCGGGACAGTTGAGGTGTCAGGTAAGTGAGGGACGATCAGGGGAAGTGAGGCCCCACACTTGAAAACCTATCCACCGCTGCCCACTGGATGGGGGGGGGGGGTGTAACTTATCCACCGCTGCCCACTGGATGGGGGGGGGGGGGTGTAACTTATCCACCGCTGCCCACTGGATTGGGGGGGGGGGGTGTAACCTATCCACCGCTGCTCACTGGATGGGGGGGGGGGGGTGTAACCTATCCATCGCTGCTCACTGGATGGGGGGGGGTGTAACCTATCCACCGCTGCTCACTGGATGGGGGGGTTTAACCTATCCACCGCTGCTCCCTGGATGGGGGGGGGGTGTAACCTATCCACCGCTGCCCACTGGATGGGGGGGGGGGGTAACCTATCCACCGCTGCCCACTGGATGGGTGGGGGTGGGGTGTAACCTATCCACCGCTGCCCACTGGATGGGGGGGGGGGTGTAACCTATCCACCGCTGCCCACTGGATGGGGGGGGGGTGCAACCTATCCACCGCTGCCCACTGGATGGGGGGGGGGGGGTGTAACCTATCCACCGCTGCCCACTGGATGGAGGGGGGGGGATGTAACCTATCCACTGCTGCCCACTGGATGGGGGGGGGGGTGTAACCTATCCACCGCTGCCCACTGGATGGGGGGGGGGGGTGTAACCTATCCACCGCTGCCAACTGGATGGGGGGGGGTGTAACCTATCCACCGCTGCCAACTGGATGGGGGGGGGGTGTAACTTGTCCACCGCTGCCCACTGGATGGGGGGGGGGGTGTAACCTATCCACCGCTGCCAACTGGATGGGGGGGGGGGTGTAACCTATCCACCGCTGCCAACTGGATGGGGGGGGGGGTGTAACCTATCCACTGCTGCCCACTGGATGGGTGGGGGTGGGGTGTAACCTATCCACTGCTGCCGACTGGATGGGTGGGGGTGGGGTGTAACCTATCCACTGCTGCCCACTGGATGGGTGGGGTGTAACCTATCCACCGCTGCCCACTGCATGGGGGGGGGGTGTAACCTATCCACCGCTGCCCACTGGATGGGGGGGGGGTGTAACCTATCCACCGCTGCCCACTGGATGGGGGGGGGGGGTGTAACCTATCCACCGCTGCCCACTGGATGGGGGGGGGTGTAACCTATCCACCGCTGCCCACTGGATGGGGGGGGGGGTGTAACCTATCCACCGCTGCCCACTGGATGGAGGGGGGGGGATGTAACCTATCCACTGCTGCCCACTGGATGGGGGGGGGTGTAACCTATCCACCGCTGCCCACTGGATGGGGGGGGGGGTGTAACCTATCCACCGCTGCCAACTGGATGGGGGGGGGGGTGTAACCTATCCACCGCTGCCAACTGGATGGGGGGGGGGTGTAACTTGTCCACCGCTGCCCACTGGATGGGGGGGGGGGGTGTAACCTATCCACTGCTGCCCACTGGATGGGTGGGGGTGGGGTGTAACCTATCCACTGCTGCCGACTGGATGGGTGGGGGTGGGGTGTAACCTATCCACTGCTGCCCACTGGATGGGTGGGGTGTAACCTATCCACCGCTGCCCACTGCATGGGGGGGGGGTGTAACCTATCCACCGCTGCCCACTGGATGGGGGGGGGGGTGTAACCTATCCACCGCTGCCCACTGGATGGGGGGGGTTGTAACCTATCCACCGCTGCCCACTGGATGGGGGGGGGGGGGGGGTGTAACCTATCCACCGCTGCCCACTGGATGGAGGGGGGGGGGATGTAACCTATCCACTGCTGCCCACTGGATGGGGGGGGGGTGTAACCTATCCACCGCTGCCCACTGGATGGGGGGGGGGGGTGTAACCTATCCACCGCTGCCAACTGGATGGGGGGGGGGGTGTAACCTATCCACCGCTGCCAACTGGATGGGGGGGGGTGTAACTTGTCCACCGCTGCCCACTGGATGGGGGGGGGGTGTAACCTATCCACCGCTGCCAACTGGATGGGGGGGGGTGTAACCTATCCACCGCTGCCAACTGGATGGGGGGGGGTGTAACCTATCCACTGCTGCCCACTGGATGGGTGGGGGCGGGGTGTAACCTATCCACTGCTGCCGACTGGATGGGTGGGGGTGGGATGTAACCTATCCACTGCTGCCCACTGGATGGGTGGGGTGTAACCTATCCACCGCTGCCCACTGCATGGGGGGGGGGGTGTAACCTATCCACCGCTGCCCACTGGATGGGGGGGGGATGTAACCTATCCACCGCTGCCCACTGGATGGGGGGGGGGGTGTAACCTATCCACCGCTGCCCACTGGATGGGGGGGGGATGTAACCTATCCACCGCTGCCCACTGGATGGGGGGTGGGTGTAACCTATCCACCGCTACCCACTGGATGGGGGGCGGTGTAACCAATCCACCGCTGCCCACTGGATGGGGGGGGGTGTATCCTCGGTCAACCTGTCCTCTTAAAAAAAACGTCGCTTTTGGCCGTTTGCCCGTATGGCCGAATTTGGACGTAATTTGAAAATGAAAAATATGAAAATAAAATTGGTATTTTTTTTCAACAGCAGTAAGTTAAGGGTCCTCCGATAGGTTAGGTGGGCAGGAAATTCTCATAAAGTTTCAAAACGGTATGAAAAACGTGAATTGAAAGTCACCTATTCTAACCTTACAGAGTCGGCCGGACGACTCAAACAGAAAATGGAACAGTACGTCACTTTTGTGAGTCGATTTCATTTCAAATTACGTCCAAATTTGGCCATAGCGCCGCGCATACCAGCCAAAAGTGACGTTATTTTTAACAGGACGGGTTGCCACCGCTGCCCACTGGATGGGGGGGGGGGGGGGGTGTAACCTATCCACCGCTGCCCACTGGATGGGGGTAAATGTAGCCAATATATAACATTGACGATTTATCTACAAAACTAACCCTTGGCTGAATGTACCTTCGCTTAAAAACGGTCAAATTTCACGTGAGATGAGGTGGGAGAGGCTTGCTGCAATGGTGGTATTTGGCAACACAACCACCAACGATTGCTCGTCAGTTTGCACGCTTGCTAGTTGCTTAATTAGCGTCGCAACCCTTCATTTACCTCTCTAAACATCACCAACGTATATTTACTTGATTTTGGCAATGAATGCTCCCTGCAACGGATATTAAATAATAAACTTGACATATGGAGTAGTATTTTATACATTAACGTGATGTCATCAGTCGTCTTGAATAATTCAGATCTTGTAGTAAATAATACATTCTCATCATTTAATTCTAATTAGTCATTTTGGGGAGAATAACGTTATATATGTTATTCTGTTCTGTTCTCTGTTTTGTTTTTTGTTCTGTTCTATGTTCTATTCCCTGTTCTCTATTCTATTCTATGCCCTCTGTTCTGTTCTCTATTCTGTTCTATGTTCTGTTTTATGTTCTGTTCTCTGTTCGGTTCTATGCTCTCTGTTCTATTATCTGTTCTGTTCGGTTACGTTCTCTGCTCAGTTCTCTGTTCTGTTGTCCTTTCTATTCCCTGTCCTGTTCTCTGTTCGGTTCCTTGTTCTGTTCTCCATGTTCTCTGTTCTGCTCCGTTCTCTGTTCCCTGCTCAGTATTATGTTCTCTGTTCTGTTCTCTTTTCTGGTCTCTGTTCTATTCTGTTTTCTGTTCTGTTCTATTCTGTTTTCTGTTCTGTTCTATTTTCTGTTCTGTTCTGTTCTTTATTCAGTTCAATGTTCTGTTCTGTTCTCTTCTATTCTTGGTTCTCTGTTGTGTTCTAGGTTCTCTGTTGTGTTCTAGGTTCTCTGTTGTGTTCTAGGTTCTCTGTTGTGTTCTAGGTTCTCTGTTGTGTTCTAGGTTCTCTGTTGTGTTCTAGGTTCTCTGTTGTGTTCTAGGTTCTCTGTTGTGTTCAAGGTTCTCTGTTGTGTTCAAGGTTCTCTGTTGTGTTCAAGGTTCTCTGTTGTGTTCAAGGTTCTCTGTTGTGTTCTAGGTTCTCTGTTGTGTTCTAGGTTCTCTGTTGTGTTCAAGGTTCTCTGTTGTGTTCTAGATTCTCTGTTGTGTTCTAGGTTCTCTGTTGTGTTCTAGGTTCTCTGTTGTGTTCTAGGTTCTCTGTTGTGTTCAAGGTTCTCTGTTGTTCTAGGTTCTCTGTTGTGTTCTAGATTCTCTGTTGTGTTCTAGATTCTCTGTTGTGTTCTAGATTCTCTGTTGTGTTCTAGATTCTCTGTTGTGTTCTAGGTTCTCTGTTGTGTTGTGTTCAAGGTTCTCTGTGTTACGTTAGGAGAGGAGAATAACATGATATAATGAGGACTGAAGCACGAGTTGGCGTTAATGTGTAAGACACTAGACATAGTTGCCAAATGTTGCTAGTTTTCAATTACTATGGCTGCAACCCATCCTCCGAATTGACAGTAAGGTTTAATACTAAGTGTAATAAGTACATTTCCTTACTGTCATACAATTTTTTTATACTTATTTTTACATGCAAAATATGCTAGGAAATAACAGAAGTACAGACAAAGGCAAAACAAAAGAACAAAGTCAGATGCCCGAAGGGCCACAGAAAAAAACGCAGAACACAGAACATAAAACAGAACATAAAACAGAAATACTTGGTGAAACATATATGCGCTCGGTGATTGTACACTGGTCAACAATACACTGGAATAGTGACGCGTCAACGAATAAGCTGCACTGTCACTTAACATAAATAGTGAAAGGATAATTTTAGCCCTGTAGTCCAGATGTACATTCATATTTCTCCGGAAAGTCTGCCTTCGGAAGCCGGACGCAATACCCCTCCCAAAGACTCGCCATAGCAGGATTAATAAGCGCACGAGGACGCGCCAACACATCCGGAAATCCAGTCATAAATGACTGGGAACCCACACAATATCTGGGCACACAGAGAGCGTCAACACCCGCTACTAGGATTTCTAGTAGGATTTCTATTAGGATTAGGTGATTTCTATTAGAATTTCTAGGATGATTTCTAGAAGGATTTCTAGGGGGTTCCTAGTAGGATTTCTAGTAGGATTCTTAGTAGGGTTTCTAGTAGGATTTCTAGGTGATTTATAGTAGGATTTCTTGGTGATTTATAGTAGTATTTCTAGTAGGATTCCTAGTAGGATTTCTAATATCATATCAAGATAATTCCTAATACGATTCCTAGTAGGATTTCTAGTAGGATTCCTAGGATTTCTAATAATATTTCTAGATAATTTCTAATACTATTCCTAGTAGGATTTCTAGTAGAATTTCTAGTAGGATTCCTAGTACTATTTCTAATAGGATTTCTAAGAAATTCCTAGTAGGATTTCTAGGTGATTTCTAGTAGGATTTTAGGTGATTTCTAATAGAAGATCTAAAATTCCTAGTAGGATTCCTAGTAGGGTTTCTAGTAATTGGCATATTTTTGGTATAAAAAGTCGTAATTTCAAACTGCGAATAAGTGCAGAGAGCCAGAATTTGGGTCCAAAATATGGCTCAGGTATCGAATTTCGGATGTTTGGGATATTTTGAAAACTGCAGTGGGGTTTGGGCAAAATGTGACCCACAGCCGCTCTCAGTAATTGGCATATTTTTGGTATAAATAGTCGTAATTTCAAACTACGAATAAGTGCAGAGAGCCAGAATTTGGGTCCAAAATATGGCTCAGGTATCGAATTTGGGATGTTTGGGATATTTTGAAAACTGCAGGGGGGTTTGGGCAAAATGTGACCCACAGCTGCTTCAGTAATTGGCATATTTTTGGTATAAATAGTCGGAATTTCAATTTGCGAATAGGTGCAGAGAGCTAGAATTTGGGTCCAAAATATGGCTCAGGTATCGAATTTGGGATGTTTGGGATATTTTGAAAACTGCAGGGGGGTTTGGGCAAAATGTGACACACCGCTGCTTTCAGTAATTGGCTAATTTTTGGTATAAAAAGTCGAATTTTCACACTGCGAATAGGTGCAGAGAGCCAGAATTTGGATCCAATATATGGCTCAGGTATCGAATTTGGGATGTTTGGGATATTTTGAAAACTGCAGGGGGAGTTTGGGCAAAATGTGACCCACCGCCGCTTTCAGTAATTGGCAGATTTTTGGTATAAAAATTCGGAATTTCAAACTGCGAATAGGTGCAGAGAGCCAGAATTTGGATCCAATATATGGCTCGGGTATCGAATTTGGGATACTTTGAAAACAGCAGGGGGGTTTGGGCAAAATGTGACCCACCGCAGCTTTCAGTAATTGGCAGATTTTCGGTATAAAAAATCGGAATTTCAAACTGTGAATAGGTGCAGAGAGCCAGAAATTGGGTCCAAAATATGGCTCAGGTATCGAATTTGGGATGTTTTGGATATTTTGAAAACTGCAGGGGGGTTTGGGCAAAATGTGACCCGCCGCCGCTTTCAGTAATTGGCATACCCCTTGCCAACAGGTGTCTAGGGGTAAAGGGAATAAAACACTGCATAACTTGGGGAAACAATGTATCTACGCTAAGGTTGACAAACATAACAATTAAATAATACATATAATAGTCAGAAATATTCTTTAGCATGCAATAATATAAATAAAATCCTTATTGAGCAATGAGCAAACACACCAGCACATGAATTCTAATTTGGGAAAATACACAATCATCTAACCAGAGAATTAACCGAGTATTAGCTAAAATAACCATTACCAAGGACTTAACTTAAAACATGTCTCCTCTCGACCAAAGCTGCCAGCCTCTGCCCAAGCGTCGGATCCCAGGGCAGGCGTCTACCACAATATCAACTAAACATCCACATAAACTATTGTAGAAATTCTACTAACAAAATGTAGTACTAATATTCATATCATTATTAATCATAAGAGTATATAATAATGTTACATTACTCAATATAATTTACTGGCAAACAATAATAAGAATTAGTCAAGGTTGAACTATACTCACTCGCTTGACATCAAGTTCCCACACTGGCCACATCCAAATATGGTCAACCCCCCACACGGAGAAACCAACATGAAAATACTTGCAAAAGCCTCATACAATATAATGCAACTCAGGCACACAACAGCATGCTACAATATATAACATACAAGAATCTAATATCATCCAACTGGATACTATAATAATTATAGAACAAGACAATAGTAATATAAGCATCAAGAGTAATGTTAGAATCCTAGTAAGATTCGTAACAGCAGGACTCGGGGTCGAAGGTGTCACTTACATACAGATACATAAGAGAGATACATAATAGGGAGGATAAATACATAGGGATAGGATACATACATAGGGAGAGATACATAATAATTTACACGTGGAAAATAATTGAGGGGCTGGTCCCAAACCTGCACACAGAAATAACATCACATGAGACCAGGAGGCATGGCAGGATGTGCAGAATACCCCCGTTGAAAAGCAGAAGTGCAACAGGTACTCTGAGAGTACCTGTTGCACCTCACCTTGATAGAGTACTCTGGTACTCTATCAACATCAGAGGCCCGAGACTGTTCAACACGCTTCCGCTACACATACGGGGCATAACTGGCCGACCCCTCAGTGTTCAAGAGAGAACTGGATAAGCACCTCCAAAGGATACCTGATCAACCAGGCTGTGACTCATACGTCAGGCTGCGAGCAGCCGCGTCTAACAGCCTGGTTGATCAGTCCAGCAACCAGGAGGCCTGGTCGACGACCGGGCCGCGGGGACACTAAGCCCCGGAAGCACATCAAGGTAACCAAGGTACTCTACAGGGAGCATAACGGAGGCAAAAACATTGAGCGTTGCCCTGAGACAAGGGGACAGAGCAACCTTCAAACTCTGAAAAAGTGAGTGGGGACGCAGGGGTCGCATCCATTGGACCCCTTTCACCCCTACAGGGCTTCCCAGGGCCCTAAGACTGGTTTTGTTAAGGGTAAGCCCAGCCAGGGTACTGCTAACTGGCACCCAAGTCTACCAAACAAATTTCTAAAACTGAACCCCCGGGACGTGTCCACACACGGGGGAACCACCGAGCCCAGGAGGTCAAGATCCTAATATAACAGGGGGCAGGGGAACAAAAGGAGGCCCCCCCCCCCACAGAACTAGGTACAAAAGCAGGCCCCCCCCACTAGGTACAAAAGCAGGCCCCCCCCCCACTAGGTACAAAAGCAGGCCCCCCCCCACTAGGTACAAAAGCAGGCCCCCCCCCCCACTAGGTACAAAAGCAGGCCCCCCCCCCCACTAGGTACAAAAGCAGGCCCCCCCCCACTAGGTACAAAAGCAGGCCCCCCCCCCCACTAGGTACAAAAAAAATGAACAGAAAAATCCTGCAAGAGGACAACGTACCCGGAAGGAACAGAGCCGGCCACTGTAATATGTGAAAACTAGCTGCGCAGTACCCTGTGCTCCTACCAGTGCAAAAACTACCAGTTACTCCAAGGTTAAAAGCGAGGAGGAAACCCCCCCAACACTCCCAGGGTGGTCAATTACCGAGCAGCAAAAGACCAACAGAGGTAGTTCCCAAGGTTCCTTGTGGAAGATAACCCCAGTCCCCAAGGGCTGGGGCACTCAGTACTCAGTTCAAGGCACTCGGGGAAGGGAACCCTAAGCACATGCAGCCCGAGTACCTGTGAATATTAGATTATTACTCCCTGCTCACACGCCACTGTAAGAGCAGTACTGAACACAAGGCATAGCACAACAGAGAGAATCTGGAGCTGGAGCCACACGACTGAGCCTTGTCACATCAGCCGAGAACTGGGGTGTGGATCGCTGGCATGAGGAGTCTGGGGCTCCCCCTTCCCCCTCCCGGGGGTGGGGGAGCTGCACAGACAAGTGACACGGCACATGTGACATCATGCTCGTTTTCATTTGGGGGAGTTCAGTCCAGTCGTTAGTTTCAGTAGTGGTTTTAACCAGAAGAGGGGCTTGTTTTGAGGCGCTTGCCTTTCTGGGTGCCTGGCCTGGTCAATGGCAGACATAGAATGCTCCAAATCACATGTGCAGTTCTATAGGCCATTGCTCCTCGTGCCTCTCTGAGGGGGCCAGGTTCTGGCTCGTGGTCCCTGGTAGGCCTAAAACTTCATTCACACTGATGCCAAAGTCTAATAATACTGTATACATATCTGCTTGGATAGCTCTAGGGAGCCTCCGGGCTCTCACCTAGAAAATGACGTTTCATTACATTCAAAGCTGGGTTTTTATTGTTTTGTGTGATGGAACTAAAAAGGAGTTCCCAGAAACCTTGGCGAGATGAGAAGGCTCAACTGTATCTACACTCAAATTGAAAGGGACAACCCTCGTAGCTGAAGGAAGGGATATCCCAAAGAAAAACCCCAACCCTAAACCTGCTACTGGGCCAGGGGCAGGGGGAAAAAGAGAAGGGCAAACTCCCTGCCCAAAGGAGAAAGAAGGAAAAGGAGGTATGGACAAAATCACCGCCTATTCCATGAGACAAGCATCATTTGCTAGCCCCGGACCTCAAACCGGGGACACAACCTTGACTGCTGCAATCCAGGAACTAAAGACACCAGCAGTTGCTGCCAGAAGCCCCTCCAAAATTGGCAGAGTAGAGCAACTTGAAGGGAGCATCCCCTTCATGACTCAAGGCCAAAGTTGTCACAGACCCAACAGGTAGCAGTGGAGGCAGACAAACTGAACATTGCCACAAAGCATGGATGGTGCGCAACCCAGAAATTTGCTCGAAGTGAGAGCAGGGATGGTGGATGGATCACAAGGACCATCAAACCCATAAGGGGTTTACCAGGGCTTGCAGGGTGAATGTTCCCTGCAGGTATGCCCAGGCACTGTTATCGCCATGCTGGTAACTCCTATATAATTGTATAGGTTTCCCTATTAGCACCCAATACCACCAGAAAGAGCAAGAGAGAAACCAAAAAGGGGGAGCATCCATGCCTAGACACTAGGTAAATCTAATAAGTCAGGAATGGCACAAATAAACCCCCCTTAGAGGAATGGGGGCACAATGAAAAATAAAGGCCATAAAAGGACCGAATTACAAATTAAGTACCACTAACTCTCAAGATACCCGACCGTGGAACAAAGGAGAATAGCAGACCAAACCATGTATGGTAATCTGGAAGGCCTACCTCAGTGCGCCCCACCAGCATATAAACACACTCGACCCAAGGAGAGACTGACAGTCCAAGACAATAAGCTTACCTTCAGGGCGAGAGCCACCACAAGCATGGAGACCCCTTTAGGGAGTGAACCCTGACAGCGCAAGGACAGCACTTAATGAGCGCACATGGAAGGTAGCCCTGGGCACATGCAGCTCCAAGAACACTAAACTCGTGGCTCACGTTGCACAACCATACACAGAAAAAGCCTCGAGGGCAAAACACCACTGAGCTGAAACCAAGACCAGAGTCAGAACAATGAGAGAGGAACTAGGCACATACATATCAGCATTAGAACTGAGGGTGGAGCAGTTGGCTGACACCTGACTGCCTCCCTCCTTCCCCCAAATGTTGAGGAAGGTGGAGGCAAATGAGCTAGCTCAAGTTTCATGAATTTTCAATTGTTTGTTTACATTGTTGTTCATTTGGTGGTTTTGAGGCTGTGGTCTATTTTGTTGCATTGACTTTCTGGGTGCCTTGCTTTGGTGGTGGCAAACAGAAATAAGTTGACAAATTTTTTTCATAACTGCCTTTGCTCCCTGCACCTGTGAGGTGGGTCAGGTTCTGTCAATACGAACTCCACAACTGATGGCACCTTGTAGTTTGGCACTATATCAGTATAGTAGCTTCAGGGAGCCACTAGGGGCTTTCCCCTGAAAAAAATAGGTTGTGGAAATAATAAGACTCAAATAGTAGTTATATCATCTAAGACTAGCCGGTGTGGAACTGTTCCAGGTCTAAAACAAACTTACTTGTTGATCCACACCTTAATCTCTGAACCATTTAGGTTTAAGGTGTTCCACTCAATACAATAATTTAGTGATGTTTGCAATGCTGGACAGTTCTTAGAATTATGATACTGAGGATATAACAGTTAATGTGTTTCTTTTTTCTCCTGTGCAGGAACGTAATGTGGAAGTGTTAGTCTGCTACGAGGCCTATGATGTAGTAGTTCTCATGCAGCTACGGGAATTCACTAACAGGAAAATTGTTTCTGTAGAGAAAGAAAAGCGTCAGGATAAAGAAGCAGTTGATTATGAAGGAAGTAAGAAACTTAACAACTTTTGTATAACTTTTCTAACTGGCTGCTAAGAAGACAGAAAAAACATTGTTCATGAGTTTTTATTCATTTTTTGGTGAAAATTTAAAAAAAATTCTGATATTACTGCTAATTCCCCTCCTGTTTAAATTTGTATATTAATGTGAAATAACTGGTGTCCCATAATTTTCTGTTCTCGTAAGTTTCCAATTGTCTACATTCATCTACAATCTGGATTAATTAAAATTCCATAATGCCCATTGAATCTTTGCACACAAGTGCATTCAAATCATTAATTTGATTTTTAATACTGCTTTTGTTATTGTATTTTCTGTGAGGAAAATTGTCAGCTCTCTGAAGCTATCACACTGAATAAGTGCCATACTACTAGGTGTCATCAGTTGCAGAGTTCTGTTGGCCTTCTGTGGACTATGAGAAAAAAGTCAACTACGGGCTCACCATAGCCCGTGCTACTTGGAACTTTTTGTTCCAAGGAACGAATCTTATACAACAAAACAACTATGAGCCAGCTCCTGCTCCCCCCCCTCAGAGAGGAGCAGGGAGCAATGGCCTGTGAACACTTTAAATAAATGTAAAGTTTATCATCTTTTCCACCATCCAAGGGAAGACTCCTAGCAAGATAAGCAAATCAAAACAGACTACCGCATGGTTAAAACGAAACCGTAGACTAAAATTTCCCAAACGAACTCCCCCACAATGAAAACAAAATGTTGTAAAATTAGCCCCCCCCCTTTACTAGTCTGCCCCCCCCCCCTCCCCCTTCTTCACTAGTCTGCCACCCCCCCTCCCCCTTCTTCACTAGTCTGCCCCCACCCACCTGCCTGGGTCAGCCAGGGCATGCAGAGTCTAGTTCTATACTGATGTCCGGGCCTGGTAGTCACTTTGCTCTGGCATCCCGTTTTCTTTGGTGTTTTTGCTTTTGAGGCGGTGTGTTCCTATAGGGATGTGTGCGTGAGCCAGGTGTTTAGTGTACTGGAACTGCATGTGCTCAGGGTTTCCTTCCCTGTGCGCTCTGTAAGTACTAGCCTTGCATGGTGAAGGTTATCTTTCCCTGGGGGCATTCAGTCAACACTCCTTTCAGGGGGGCTTCCTCACTTGTGGTGGTCCTCGCCCTTAAGGTAAACCTTTAATCTGTGTTATTAAATAAATTAAATATATTAAAGCCTTTAATAAGTAAATCTGTGACTTTGTTTTTCCTTGGTTTGGGAGTGTTTTGGTTGGTGGGGGCATTGTGGTCTGTGTGACCAGTTATTTTGTTAAAACAAGCTGTGCCGAAGCTTCTCCCAGGCTACCCCCTCCCCGCTCAGCTCGTTGTCGCCGTGTGGGGGCTTCGTGGGCGGCTGCCGGAGTGTGATGCTCCTTCGGACAGTCCTCTGTCCTTTTCTAGCCTTGTGCTCCTGCTGCCGTCCTCTCCAATTCTGCTGGGCACCTTTTCCTTTTCCTTCTGTTTCGTTTTTCTCCCCCCTCTTCTCCTATCTGCTTGCCGTTTCCTGCCGACCTTTTGCTCGTTCTGGTTCTTCCATGGACTTCTTCTATTTTGACGCCCGGGTGCTTGAGGAGGCATACTCATGCACCCGTAGAACTGCAGTACCCGACGTCGAGAGCGAGGGGAACCTTTTATTGTCAATCCCCACTTCGTCACTGAACCCGATCTCGACGGACTGTCGGTTTCTTAAGGTGGCGTTTGTGGGGCGTATACTCACGACGCACCCCTAGGAGGCCCCGACAAGATCGGCGATAGCTTCTTGTTGGGTGTCCTGCCTCTAATTGTGGCTCCATGGTGGGTGTGGGGGCACATTCGTGAGTGAATTTTTCTTTTCGTCACGATGAAAACCCCTGTTTCGGCTGCTTCTGGCTTCCCTTCTCAGGCTCGTGGGGTGGGCGACCAAGCCCCCGAGTCGGTCCGTATTGGAAGACCGGGCTCTGTAGCCTCCGCTGCATTGGGCCCCGACCTTGCTCCTCCTTTGGCCTCTCTGACTCCTTCCCCTGGCTCCCTTCCCTCCTCTGTGGTTGGGTCGAGCCCCAAGCCCCCAGTGGTGACTACCTCGTCCCCTGGCGCGGCTCCTTCTCTAGTTGTAACTACTGCGCCTTTTCACCCCTCTCTCTCTCTGGGGGTTCTCACCGCCGTCCTCGTCACGGCCGCCCTCGCTCGATTCCTTCCAGTTCTGCTACCTATCAAGCCTTGTTTGGTCCCGCTTCGTGGGCCAAATATTTTGATCTCCTCCCTCTTGATTCTGCGCCTCCTGACAATTTCTCCCTTCATCGACATCTCATTGATTCCGTGGATGCCTCCATTACTTTCAACCCCACTCGTCTCGGTACACGTGTCGTTGCTGCTCCTTCTCAGGATGCTGCTTCCCGCTTGGCTGCCTTGTCCTGCCTTGGCGAGACCCCCGTTCGGGTCTCGAAAAACGCTCAGTTGAATGCCAGTGTTGGCACTATTTTGCTCCCGCCCCATGTTGCAACCGGTGTTCGGGACCTGCGCGACTGCCACGACGATATTCGACATATCCTCGCTGCCCAGGGCCATTCTATTCTCCAGGTGGACACGTTTACTCGTCCCCCTCGTGGTAGTCGCCGTCAACCCCTCCGGGTTGTGAAGATTACCTTTGATGGTAGGACCCTTCCACCCTCTGTCATTCTTGCTGGTGCCAGGTGCTCTGTCCAGGAGTACATTCCTTCTCCTCGGCTCTGCAACAAGTGCTGGAGGTTTGGGCATGGTGCCCTCCGCTGCTCCGGGACTGTCTCTCTCTGTCCTTTGTGTGGTGGCGAAGGTCACTCTAAGTCGGAGTGCACTTCTCCCCAGGCTCGTTGCCTCAACTGCGGTGAGGCCCATCCTACCTTCTCCCGTGCGTGTGTCCATTACAAGCTTGAGGCAGCCGTCCTCAACCTGAAGCACCGGGAGCGTTTATCTTTTCCTGAGGCGAGGCGCCAGGTTCGCCGGCTCCCGCCTTATGCTAATATCTCTTATGCTCGCGTGTTGCGCTCTTCCTCTCCTCGTCCTTCCCGCCTTCCTCAGACTCACAACCGTTTCCGGGCCTTGGACCCTGATGCGCCCACTGCCCCCTCCTCTGTTCCTTCGGGTTCTCTCCCGAAGGATCCTCCTCCTGGTCCTCTGTCTGGGGTTCCCCTTCCTTCTACCCGGTCTGTCGTGTCTTCTGTGTCTTCTTCCTCGTCCCCCTCCGGTCCTCCTTCCCATCCTCTTCCTCCATCTATCAGCTCTCCCCACCGCCTGTCGGTGCGGGCGGATGTCCATCGCTCTCCTACCGGCCGTCGTGTGTGCTCTCGTTCGGCTTCTCCGGTTGAGACACTGGAATCCGTTGCCCGGTACGTAGTTGCTGGGACACCGGTCTCTTTAAGTCAGAAGCGTAAGCCTGGCTCCTCTCCTTCCTCTTCCCCGGCGGGTAAGAAGGCTTCGCTTTCTTCCTCAGCTCCTCCTTCTGGCTCTGTTGCTCCTTCCCCTCCCGTTTCCGTGCTTGCGCCCCCTGTTCCTGCTATGGAGGTTTCTTTGGACCCTGCTTCCCTTTCGGTTGCTGCTCTTGCTGGGGTGCGCTCCCCTCTTTCTACTCCCCCTCCTCCTGCTGCTGTCCTTGACGGATCCTCTCCGTTGTCTCCTCCTCTTCCTCCTCCTCCTCCTCCTCCGGACCCTGCCCGCCCACCTCTGATCTGTTCTCCCGTTTCCTTCCCTCCGTCTTTGCTCAGTTTACCCATGCCCCCTAACCCTGACTTTGCTGACCCTGATCCCGACCCTGATATTCTTTAACGTGCTCTGTTGCTCTTTCGCCTTTGTTTCTTCCTTGTTCTCTGTTTTTGTCCTTTCTCTTCTCGTCGTTGTCCATTCTTCAATGGAACGTTCGAGGTTATTACGCCAATTTCCTCGAACTCCAACTTCTGGTTTCGCGGTTTTCGCCCCTTTGTGTCTGTCTCCAGGAGCCAATGCTTGGTGCTCGTCCTGGTCGTTTTCGTGGCTATTCCTTTCTCTCCCCCCCCCCCAGCCATTGCTGGGGCTTCTAATTCTTCTGCTCTCTTGATTCGGGCTGATGTTCCCTTTGTTCCTTTACTTTTTCCTTCGCCTCTCCATTGTTCTGCTGCTCGTATCTTTGTGGGGAAATGGTACACAGTTTGTTCCATTTATCTCCCCCCGAGTGTCCCGATCTCTCTTCCTGATTTGAAACACCTCCTAGACTCCTTGCCGGAGCCTGTGCTCCTGCTGGGTGACTTCAATTGTCGTCATTCTCTTTGGGGTGACGTTCTGACGAATACCCGGGGTCGCCTCCTTGAGCCGTTTCTCCTCTCTTCTTCCCTGTCCCTTCTGAATTAAGGTGAGCCCACTCATTTGGACTCTCGAACTCGCACCCTTTCTTGTCTTGATCTTTCTCTCTGCTCTTCTTCTCTTTACTTAGATTTCACGTGGCAGGTTCTTGATGACCTCCATGGAAGTGATCATTTCCCCATCCTTGTTTCTTTTTTCTCTTTTCGCCCTTCCCTCTCTTTCCCTAGGTGGCAGTTTGCTAAGGCAGACTGGACCCTATTTTCCCTCAGTGCTACTCTCTCTGACCTCTCCCTTCTGCCCCTCTCTCGCGCTCTCCTCCTTTTTCATGACACTGTCTTCGACGCTGCCCTCCGCTCTATTCCTCGCTCTTCCTCTCGGGGTCCACGGAAGTGCGTTCCCTGGTGGAATGCCGACTGTGCTCGGGCTGTCCGCTGTAAGCGTGCAGCCTGGAAGAAGCACCGCCGTAGGCAGACGACCGATTCTTTTCTTTTCTTTCGGAAAGCGAGTGCGGTGGCCCGTAGGGCCATCCGTACGGCTAAACGTGAATGTTGGGCATCTTATGTCTCGACAATTACGTCCGAAACCCCTCTGGCCCAGATCTGGAAGCGTATCCGCAAGATAGCGGGTAAGTTCGTTCCCGATGTTTCACCGGTCCTTCACCTCCATGATACTCTTGTGGCGGACCCGTTGCAGGTCGCTTCCGAACTGGGTTCCCACTTTTCTTCTGTTAGCTCTGGTCTTCATCTTCCCCAATCTTTCCTTCTTCGTAAACCTGTCCTTGAGTCTCGTCCTTTAGATTTCTGCACTCATCTTCAGCTTCCCTATAATGATCCCTTCTCTCTCTCTGAACTTCGTTCTGCCCTGGCCCTCTGCGGTTCTACGGCGGCGGGCTCCGATGGTATTCATTATGAGATGCTTCGCCATCTCCCTCCGAGCACGTCTCAGTATTTACTGAGTCTGAATAATCGGATCTGGGAGTCGTCCTCAGTCCCTGAGGACTAGCTCGATGCCGTTGTCCTCCCTGTTCGCAAACCGGGGTCTCTGGGTACTTCCCCTAAGGACTTTCGCCCTATTGCTCTCACAAGTTGTGTCTGCAAACTCTTTGAACGTATGGTTAACGTTCGTCTGATGTGGTTCCTGGAACACCATCACCACCTCTCCCCTTCTCAATTTGGTTTCCGCAAGAGCCGCAGCACGACAGATGTCCTGGTGAACTTGGAGGTCTATATTCGTACTGCTTTTGCTGCGAAGACCTCCGTTGTTGCTGTCCTTTTTGACCTAGAAAAGGCTTACAACACCACTTGGCGTTATCATATCCTATCTCAACTTCATTCTTTTGGCCTTCGTGGTCATCTCCCTCTCTTTCTCCGCAGCTTCCTCTCTCGTCGTTCCTTTCGGGTGCGCCTTGGTACCGCGCTGTCTCCCTCTTTTCAGCAATACGAAGGTGTGCCCCAGGGTAGTGTTCTGAGCACTACTCTTTTTCTGGTTGCCCTCAATGGTCTTCTTTCCTCTCTTCCTTCTGGTGTCTTCTCCGCTCTCCATGTCGATGATCTTACCCTTTGTTGTCAGGGTGATGATTCGCCTCTCCTTCAACGCCGGCTTCAACTTGCAATTGATGCCGTGTCGTCTTGGGCCACAGGTCATGGCTTCAAGTTCTCTACTTCTAAGACTTGTGCCATGACTTTTACGCGGAAACGGGTTGTTCTTCGTCCCTCTTTGTCACTTTATGGTCATCCCCTTGAATACAAAGATTCCGCGAAGCTTTTGGGGTTATTCCTTGACACTCGTTTGTCTTGGTCTCCCCATATCTCTTACCTCCGTGTTGAGTGCTCTAAGGCCCTTACCCTCCTTCGGGTCTTGTCCCATACTTCTTGGGGGGCAGATAGGCGCACTCTCCTTGCTTTACATTCCTCTCTCGTCCTGTCTAAGCTCGATTATGGTTGCCCTGCTTCCTCGTCTGCTTCTCCTTCTACTCTTCGCCGTCTTGATGCTTTGCACCATACTGGGTTGCGCCTCAGTTCTGGTGCCTTTCGTTCGACTCCCGTCCTTAGCTTGTATGTTGACACTGGCTTCCTGTCTCTCCAGGACCGCCGTGATCGCTACTGTCTTCGCTATCTTGCGCTGTCCTTGCAACATCCTTCCTCTCGCCTCTGTCGTGCTTTAACTTTTACCCCTCCTGCGGTTCCTGTTCCTCTTCACCACCTCCCTCTTTCTGTCCGGTTATCTCGCCTACAGGATTCTCTTTCCGTTCGAATTTCTGGTGTTTCTCGTCGTGTTGTTCCTTCTTTGCCCCGTGGAGGGTCCCTCTTCCGCGGTTTTGTACATCCTTGACTCGTATCACTAAAGCTTTTACCCCTCCTACGGTTCTAAAACGCCTTTTCCTTGAGCACTTTTCTTCTCGCTCCCGCTCCGTTTCTGTCTTCACCGATGGGTCTAAGTCAGCGGACGGTGTTGGCTACTCTGTTGTTTTTCCTGATCGCACTTATATGTGTCGCTTGCCTCCGGAGACTAGCATCTTTACAGCGGAACTTTATGCTATTCTCTATGCTCTTCGTCTCCTGCTTTCTCGTTGTCAGTCTTCCTTTGTGGTTGTTGTTGACTCTCGTAGTGCCCTCATGGCTCTCGGGTGCTTTAATCCAGTTCATCCAGTAGTTGTCGAGATCCAGCATTGGCTGTTTCTCGTTCACAGTAAATTTAAGTCGGTTGAGTTTTGTTGGGTTCCCAGCCATATTGGCGTGTCTTTAAATGAGCGTGCGGATGCTGCCGCTAAGGAAGCTGTCCGCTCTTGTCCCATCTCTCGTAAAGGCATTCCGTATTCCGACTTTTACCCGGTTATCCATTCCTCAGTCCTTACCCGTTGGCAGGCTTCTTGGTTGTCTGTTACTGGTAACAAGCTACGTACTCTTAAATGTTGTGTTTCCTCGTGGCCGTCCTCCTTCCACCGTAACCGGCGGTGGGAAACAGCTCTGGCGAGGTTGCGTATTGGCCATACTCGCTTAACCCATGGTCACTTGATGGAGCGCCGCCCTGCTCCTTATTGTCCTAGTTGCATTGTCCCTCTTACGGTCGTGCATGTCCTTCTTGAATGTCCTGACTTCCAGGACGAGCGTGTGTCTTGCTTTCCGACCGCCCCTCGCGGTCACCTGTTCCTCGATAGAATTCTTGGTGACTCGGATACTTTTGATATCGTTCGCCTTATGCGTTTTTGTTCTCGTATTGGCATCCTTGGTGATATTTAGCGCCCTCTGATTATTTTGCGTATTTGATGGTGCTACATAGCCTTCCCGGTTTGGTGCCTTCTTTTGATAATTACTTACTTACTTACTTCTCCCAGGCTACTCATACTCCTGCTGGGGGGGGGGGGGGTATTTTCATACTCATGCATGGTATTTTTATTCAGGAGCTGGATATTTCATACCTGTACGTTTTTAGACTTGGGTTCGACTCCCTCTCAATTTTGCTTTCTGGGTTCCTTTGGGTTTCCCTGGGGGTAGGCATCTTTCTGGAGGTTTCTGTCCTCATGTCTTTCCCTTTGGAGGAGCATGAGGTTCTGTTGTGTGGCCCTATAAAAATAATGTATTGGGAATTGCAAGTCACTCTGTTACTCACATGTGTCTAAGAGTCGTACAGTACCTGTCTATTGATAGGTTAACCTTAATATTTTGTGATTGCATTATGGCTATTTGTCCAAACATACAGTACTAAATTTATTTATAATTATTGATGGAAGAATCACCCAGTCAATTTCTGATGTTATGTATTCTTGAAGCGTTTAGTGGTGTATTATTCCATCTGTCTTGCAGTCAAAGATGCTCTGATTAAAGTGGTTTTTAGCTTGACATATTTGACGAAAGCTCAATTTGTTGTAATCTACAGGCTGGGAAGATGTACACCAAAGGACAGATGGTGTACCCAGACAAGAGGAAGGGTTTGGTGTATCTGTACCAAGCAGATGATTCCCTTATGCATTTCTGTTGGAAGGACCGTGGCACTGGAACAGTTGAAGAGGTTTACTTTACATCAATTTACACCATTTACATCAATTGAAAGGCAAGGCAGTTTTATTTGCCAAGCACTTGCATGTATAGATTGTCAAAAGCTTAATTATTTATATTTTGAATTGAAATGTGGCTTGAAAGCATAAATGTTAAAGTAAGCTGTTATTTTTCAGGATCTGATTATTTTCCCTGATGACTGTGAATATAAGCGTGTGTCACAGTGCACCACTGGTAGAGTTTATGTACTCAAGTTTAAATCGTCAAGCAGACGACTCTTCTTTTGGATGCAGGTAAAAAAAAATAGTGTACTTGTATATGATATTGAATTTGTGGTTGTTGATAAATTGTTATAGAAGGGCAAAATGTATTGGCAAGTAAAGACTAGTAGTTTTAAAGTAGAAATTGTTAAGTACTGTAGTAGGTGTTTACATTTACAGCAAATAACTCGATATAAATGACATGTGGCACATCATGACCTTCCACAATATTGGCGTACTTTAAGGTTTTGCCTCCATAGGTGGTAAGATTGCTGAACTAACCAATGGTAATTTGTCTAATGTGCCGAGGGCTCGATGGTGCATTGTGAATTGGTGTTTACAATAATGTGCTGGAAGGTAATGCTCCATCTATAGCAGATAATAAAACATATATACAGTATAGAGACCATTTTGGTAATCATACCCAAGCAGGTTGTATTATAAATGCAACAATTTTTTTTTTTTTTTTTTACTTTAGGTGCCCAAGACGGACAAGGATGATGAGCAGTCTCGCAAAGTGAATGAACTACTCAATAATCCACCAGCTCCAGGGTCACAGCGCCCATCTGGTTCAACTGCAAATCCTGCTCTGGGATCGGAAATTACCAATTTAAGGGATTCTGATATCCAGAATCTGTTTGGGAATATTTCGCAACAGCTGATGCAGATCTTGGGAAGTGGAATGTCCAGTTTGGCAACACTGCTTGGTCCAGGGTTAGTTTATTATATAAATATGTATTGAGACAACCTTGTATAAATATTTCTTTAAATAGTTTATTAGCTAGTTTGACAAGACTTTAACCAGTAGTAGTAGTGAACTTAACAGAGTATTGAAAGAAATTTGGCATGTCATTTTAGTGTAGAAAAGTATAAATATTATAAAACTAAACACAAATGTGGCAGAAATGCTTTCAGAAAGCAAGTAATTTGAGATTTGGGAGCATTTTCTATTAAGCGTACAGTATTTATGTTGTAATTTGAAATGCTTCGTTTGATTGGTTGAGAACAAGGGTTTGGACTGTCAAGTTTTGGTATAGAATTTGCCGAGTACTATAGAGCTGTGTTCATAATGGCAGACATGTTAAAGTAAATAGTGTTGTTTAAATAATGTGTTTGGATATATGTTTTCAAATATGTATTTTGGGCTTGTACTGGTACTTGTACTTTTGATTCTCCCCCTTGTTTTATTTTCATTGAAAAACATCATAAATGTTGAACCCAACTTGAGGATTATTTATAGTTGTTAAATCATAATAATTGGTTGGCAATTGTTTTTTCACATATTTGCAGTAGGTCTGGCAGTGGAGGGGGTCGAAGCGGTAGTGGAAGTAGCAGCTCGACTTCTGCCACAACAACAGCTTCCACCACTCCAGCTGCTACCACCACCCTGACACCTGCACCTGAATATTTGGATTTTTATACCAGTAGGGCATAAGTCTGGATCAGAATCTGTAGGTAAAAAGATAGTTTTTGAAGTATTAACTAAAGTTTTATCACACATATTGTAACAAGGTTAAGGGCAAAATTGAGGGGGGGAGGGGAAATTTAGGTTACAGGTATTCAGTATTATCTTTCGTGCTGTACCTTATATTTTCAGTCTTCCAAACTAAGTAATCTTCAACTATCATTGTACAAAAGCATTTGAAAGATGTATCCCCAATAGTGTTTTAAAGTTCTGTCCTGTTATTTTGTAAATACTGTTAAGTTATAATTTGTATAGACATTCCCTGGTATGATTAGCAATGAAATTATCACTTGATGCTTTTCCTCATCTTTAAAAATAGGTGTCGTGCCCTTTTACAGAAGGTTTTAGTGAGCAATACATATCATAGGCGGTCACACATTTAATTGATACCATTGTAAGAATTTAGTATTATTCATTACCACTCCGATAAATGTACCATAAATATTTATTTTTAGTTGTATTTGTAAATCTGTTTTTCCAAAAGTAGATCTGAGTTCGGCCATGACTGCAGAAGCTCTTCAGCCGATCTTGACCAATGAAGATTTTGTGAATCAACTTCGTCCTTATCTTCCTGCAACGTCTGAGTTACCTCCTACTGAACAACTCCGAGGAACAGTCACTTCTCAGTTCCAGCAGGTACAATATGCTTGTCTGGGTTTAATATGTAGTATGTATATTAATACAAGACCGACCTCGGTTTACGAATGCCCCTCTTTACGAACTTTTTGGGTTACAAGCCCAATTTCTTTGTGAAATCCGAATCTGATGACAATCTTTGCCTCGGGGAACGAAGTTTGTTGATAGGCGTATGGTCGACCTAGTGCGTGGTGGCACAGCCACTGCGCCTCGGTTTACCAGTGCCTCCCGTCTAGTGACAATGATGCTTGAATTCTTTGTAAAGAATTATAGTATTTTGTTGGGTTTTGAACATAAATGGTTATTATATATCTTGCCATGGGTCCCAAGAAAATCGGTGGTAAGGTTCAACGTAAGAAAATAGTTGAGTTGAGACAGTAGAGGATGTCCCTTCCTCATTAAGAAAATGTGTGATGTATGGGAAGAACTGCAAAGTTTTGTTGAAAAACTCGCTCAGCTAAAGGTGTAACAGGCCATTGCATTGACCTTTTAAATGATAATGTGATGTCTCACTACAGACAAGTGTTAAAATATTGGGAAAACCAAGGTGACATGGTCAACAAAGATAACCTGGTGGTGAACATACACAGGTCCATCTAATTGTTTGCAAGGTGCCAAGAATAGTGGTTTTGTAATTGGATATCTAAGGGTGCTAAGGTCAAATAATTAACATGTTGATGTACAATTCATTGTTGTAGAGTTGACGTACATGTTAGTGACATAAGGATGTGTTGAATGTTATTTACATTTGCAAATATTGTATAATTTAGATGTATACCTGAAAATGAGTAATAACTACAGAATGTAAAATAAAAATTAATCAATATTTTATCGAAAAGGGCTAAATGTTGTGTTATTGAAGGGAGTCATCACATTTTTAAGAGTTTGATCATTCATTTTTGCCATGTTTTGGCCAACTTCACTGTGAAATTGATGTTACCATTTGGTATGATGGACAACTAGTAGGAGAAGCGGTGTATAGAGATTGAGAACCAATCTATTAATGGAAACATTTATAGTATTTATGAGGATGCAGCTCTTAAGAGTTTCTCAAAGGTGGGACCATGAGTGAATGAGGCTATTTGACTTTCCGATGGGGGAAAATTGTAGTTTTAACACTATTTTCTGTGATATCTTAAGTTTGTTCCATGTAACACTTTAGGAGATAATGTTTCAGAATACAATTATAGCACTGAGGTCTACTGAATGATGCTCAGAATTAGGAAATACTTATTTTTGGAGATTTATGTATATTAGTAATCAGAATATGCAATTTCAAATGTAATTTTTTTTTTTGTTGAGGGATCCATGATAGGCAGGTTCAAAGTTGAAAGGTGTCACTCGAAAGGTCATTATTGTTCATATGAAAGCAAATACAGTTTGTAGTGTATTAAGTTGTTAATTGTAATTTCAGGCTGTCAGCTTGTTCAGCAGTGCCCTTCAGTCTGGGCACCCCCTCCCCGCTCAGCTCGTTGTCGCCGTGTGGGGGCTTCGTGGGCGGCTGCCGGAGTGTGATGCTCCTTAGGACAGTCCTCTGTCCTTTTCTAGCCTTGTGCTCCTGCTGCCGTCCTCTCCAATTCTGCTGGGCACCTTTTCCTTTTCCTTCTGTTTCGTTTTTCTCCCCCCTCTTCTCCTATCTGCTTGCCGTTTCCTGCCGACCTTTTGCTCGTTCTGGTTCTTCCATGGACTTCTTCTATTTTGACGCCCGGGTGCTTGAGGAGGCATACTCATGCACCCGTAGAACTGCAGTACCCGACGTCGAGAGCGAGGGGAACCTTTTATTGTCAATCCCCACTTCGTCACTGAACCCGATCTCGACGGACTGTCGGTTTCTTAAGGTGGCGTTTGTGGGGCGTATACTCACGACGCACCCCTAGGAGGCCCCGACAAGATCGGCGATAGCTTCTTGTTGGGTGTCCAGCCTCTAATTGTGGCTCCATGGTGGGTGTGGGGGCACATTCGTGAGTGAATTCTTCTTTTCGTCAAGATGATAACCCCTGTTTCGGCTGCTTCTGGCTTACCTTCTCAGGCTCGTGGGGTGGGCGACCAAGCCCCCGAGTCGGTCCGTATTGGAAGACCGGGCTCTGTAGCCTCCGCTGCATTGGGCCCCGACCTTGCTCCTCCTTTGGCCTCTCTGACTCCTTCCCCTGGCTCCCCTCCCTCCTCTGTGGTTGGGTCGAGCCCCAAGCCCCCAGTGGTGACTACCTCGTCCCCTGGCGCGGCTCCTTCTCTAGTTGTAACTACTGCGCCTTTTAACCCCTCTCTCTCTGGAGGTTCTCACCGCCGTCCTCGTCACGGCCGCCCTCGCTCGATTCCTTCCAGTTCTGCTACCTATCAAGCCTTTTTTGGTCCCGCTTCGTGGGCCAAATATTTTGATCTCCTCCCTCTTGATTCTGCGCCTCCTGACGATTTCTCCCTTCATCGACATCTCATTGATTCCGTGGATGCCTCCATTACTTTCAACCCCACTCGTCTCGGTACACGTGTCGTTGCTGCTCCTTCTCAAGATGCTGCTTCCCGCTTGGCTGCCTTATCCTGCCTTGGCGAGACCCCCGTTCGGGTCTCGAAGAACGCTCAGTTGAATGCCAGTGTTGGCACTATTTTGCTCCCGCCCCATGTTGCAACCGGTGTTCGGGACCTGCGCGACTGCCACGACGATATTCGACATATCCTCGCTGCCCAGGGCCATTCTATTCTCCAGGTGGACATGTTTACTCGTCCCCCTCGTGGTAGTCGCCGTCAACCCCTCCGGGTTGTGAAGATTACCTTTGATGGTAGGACCCTTCCACCCTCTGTCATTCTTGCTGGTGCCAGGTGCTCTGTCCAGGAGTACATTCCTTCTCCTCGGCTCTGCAACAAGTGCTGGAGGTTTGGGCATGGTGCCCTCCGCTGCTCCGGGACTGTCTCTCTCTGTCCTTTGTGTGGTGGCGAAGGTCACTCTAAGTCGGAGTGCACTTCTCCCCAGGCTCGTTGCCTCAACTGCGGTGAGGCCCATCCTACCTTCTCCCGTGCGTGTGTCCATTACAAGCTTGAGGCAGCCGTCCTCAACCTGAAGCACCGGGAGCGTTTATCTTTTCCTGAGGCGAGGCGCCAGGTTCGCCGGCTCCCGCCTTATGCTAATATCTCTTATGCTCGCGTGTTGCGCTCTTCCTCTCCTCGTCCTTCCCGCCTTCCTCAGACTCACAACCGTTTCCGGGCCTTGGACCCTGATGCGCCCACTGCCCCCTCCTCTGTTCCTTTGGGTTCTCTCCCGAAGGATCCTCCTCCTGGTCCTCTGTCTGGGGTTCCCCTTCCTTCTACCCGGTCTGTCGTGTCTTCTGTGTCCTCTTCCTCGTCCCCCTCCGATCCTCCTTCCCATCCTCTTCCTCCATCTATCGGCTCTCCCCGCCGCCTGTCGGTGCGGGCGGATGTCCATCGCTCTCCTAACGGCCGTCGTGTGTGCTCTCGTTCGGTTTCTCCTGTTGAGACACTGGAATCCGTTGCCCGGTACGTAGTTGCTGGGACACCGGTCTCTTTAAGTCAGAAGCGTAAGCCTGGCTCCTCTCCTTCCTCTTCCCCGGCGGGTAAGAAGGCTTCGCTTTCTTCCTCAGCTCCTCCTTCTGGCTCTGTTGCTCCTTCCCCTCCCGTTTCAGTGCTTGCGCCCCCTGTTCCTGCTATGGAAGTTTCTTTGGCCCCTGCTTCCCTTTCGGTTGCTGCTCTTGCTGGGGTGCGCTCCACTCTTTCTACTCCCCCTCCTCCTGCTGCTGTCCTTGACGGCTCCTCTCCGTTGTCTCCTCCTCTTCCTCCTCCTCCTCCTCCTCCGGACCCTGCCCGCCCACCTCTGATCTGTTCTCCCGTTTCCTTCCCTCCGTCTTTGCTCAGTTTACCCATGCCCCCTAACCCTGACTTTGCTGACCCTGATCCTGACCCTGATATTCTTTAACGTGCTCTGTTGCTCTTTCGCCTTTGTTTCTTCCTTGTTCTCTGTTTTTGTCCTTTCTCTTCTCGTCGTTGTCCATTCTTCAATGGAACGTTCGAGGTTATTACGCCAATTTCCTCGAACTCCAACTTCTGATTTCGCGGTTTTCGCCCCTTTGTGTCTGTCTCCAGGAGCCAATGCTTGGTGCTCGTCCTGGTCGTTTTCGTGGCTATTCCTTTCTCTCCCCCCCCCCAGCCATTGCTGGGGCTTCTAATTCTTCTGCTCTCTTGATTCGGGCTGATGTTCCCTTTGTTCCTTTACTTTTTCCTTCACCTCTCCATTGTTCTGCTGCTCGTATCTTTGTGGGGAAATGGTACACAGTTTGTTCCATTTATCTCCCCCCGAGTGTCCCGCTCTCTCTTCCTGATTTGAAACACCTCCTGGACTCCTTGCCGGAGCCTGTGCTCCTGCTGGGTGACTTCAATTGTCGTCATTCTCTTTGGGGTGACGTTCTGACGATTACCCGGGGTCGCCTCCTTGAGCCGTTTCTCCTCTCATCTTCCCTGTCTCTTCTGAATTCTGGTGAGCCCACTCATTTGGACTCTCGGACTCGCACCCTTTCTTGTCTTGATCTTTCTCTCTGCTCTTCTTCTCTTTACTTAGATTTCACGTGGCAGGTTCTTGATGACCATGGAAGTGATCATTTCCCCATCCTTGTTTCCTTTTTCTCTTTTCGCCCTTCCCTCTCTTTCCCTAAGTGGCAGTTTGCTAAGGCAGACTGGACCCTATTTACCCTCAGTGCTGCTCTCCCTGACCTCTCCCTTCTGCCTCTCTCTCGCGCTCTCCTCCTTTTTCATGACACTGTCTTCAACGCTGCCCTCCGCTCTATTCCTCGCTCTTCCTCTCGGGGTCCACGGAAGTGCGTTCCCTGGTGGAATGCGGACTGTGCTCGGGCTGTCCGCTGTAAGCGTGCCTGGAAGAGTCACCGCCGTAGGCAGACGACCGATTCTTTTCTTTTCTTTCGGAAAGCGAGTGCGGTGGCCCGTAGGGCCATCCGTACGGCTAAACGTGAATGTTGGGCATCTTATGTCTCAACAATTACGTCCGAGACCCCTCTGGCCCAGATCTGGAAGCGTATCCGCAAGATAGCGGGTAAGTTCGTTCCCTATGTTTCACCGGTCCTTCACCTCCATGATACTCTTGTGGCGGACCCGTTGCAGGTCGCTTCCGAACTGGGTTCCCACTTTTCTTCTGTTAGTTCTGGTCTTCATCTTCCCCAATCTTTCCTTCTTCGTAAACCTGTCCTTGAGTCTCGTCCTTTAGATTTCTGCACTCATCTTCAGCTTCCCTATAATGATCCCTTCTCTCTCTCTGAACTTCGTTCTGCCCTGGCCCTCTGCGGTTCTACGGCGGCGGGCTCCGATGGT
>NC_091205.1:28007118-28130911 GCF_040958095.1 Procambarus clarkii
CCTATACCCCCTATTAGACTATTTTACAGGAACTTCTTTTCCACAGCTCATAAAACGGAGGAAAGGGTGCTGAAAGATATTGTTAATAGAAACGTTATCCCTACAGACAAAAATCAGAGGATACAACTGACGATTTACTATAAAACCAGAAAAACGGCCAGCCTACTCATGAGAAACTCTCCAGACACAAAGCAGAACGCTTTAAAAGAGACCAACGTCGTCTATACCTTCAAATGCCCACTTGGGAACTGTAAGCTCCAAAAAACCTAGTATATAGGCAGGACAACAACATCTCTTTCTAGACGTTTAACGATGCATAAGCAACAGGGCTCCATTAAGGAACATATAATCTCTTCCCACAACCAAACAATCGCCAGAGAAATCCTAGTAAACAACACAGAAATCATCGATAGATACAGCGATAGCAGACGGCTTGACGTTTGCGAGGCACTGCACATTAAGAAGTCAACACCAGCAATCAACAGCCAATTAATGCACAACTATATTCTACCCACCTCAAGACTCCGCTCCAATATAGAAGCATCAAGAAATATGGACCAATAGGCTTTCTACAATCACTTCCATTTCAATATCCATTGTTTCGTGTTCTGTCTTGTGTTGATGAAATTAATACCCTATTAAATACCACCTCACCCCATCCACCTCACTCAAGTGTAGATATAAACAAATCGGAGATATGTAAGTTCTATTCAGTTGTGTATGTGTAAAGTCTTTGAAAATGTAATAAGTTTTACGAAACGCGCTCAAGTGTCGCATCAGACTAGAAATAAAAATGGATTTTGGAGAATTGATTTTTGAATTACCTCCACCAGTGAAAAGAAATGTACGAAAGATTGAGAAAATTCGTGTTAGAATTATTAATCTTACTTTTTCGGTCATATTTAATAATATATATATATATATATATATATATATATATATATATAAATAAATGAAAATTGGCACCATCATGACCGGACAGAAGGAAGTGCTAGCCGAAGCTATTTGAAGCACTTCCCCGCCGGCACTCTGATGGTAATCTTGGGCATAGCATTTTATGAAATCGCCTCATTCTTTGGGGCACACGTGAGGAACACAAATGCGAAGAAACGTGAATGGTCCGTAGGACTATATGCAATTGAAATACTCGGTTGCATATAGTCCTGGGGCCAGGTAACATGTCCTGGGCTGACATTGGGAAGAGGGTCGTGGCTGGGACACTACCTCGTGACTGTTCCTGGACCTAGTCTGGCATGTGTCGCTTTGGGTGGGCGGCTGGAGCCGGTTGTGTGGACTTGAGATGTGAGCATGAAACGTCTTGCAGGTTGTGGATTGTTGCGTATTTTTCTGTCTGAAGAGAACAGAGAACCCAAGGAAAGTGGTAGAAGTTAGGTTCAGCTAACGTAGAAATGCCCTAGGGAAAAAAAATAATCGGTATTCTAGAATATTAAATGATATTTAATAAAATATAGAATAATGTGAAACAATAAATGTAGAATAATAAATAATACTTAATAATATTGCAGAATATTGAATAAATCAATATTATTCAATAATATTTATTAATAATAATTATCCATATTTAATATTCCATATTATTGAATATTATTAAATATAATTGAATATTAATCAATAATATTGGATAATATTGACTAATATTTGATATTATTGAATAATGGATATTATTGAATAATATTTGATGTTATTGAATAATAATGAATAATAATCGATATTAATGGAAATATATATATATAATTGATTTTATTGAATAATATTGAGTAAATACTAATAAATAATAATAATCAATATTATTGAATAATATTAATAATGACTAATACTGTATATTATTCAATACTATATAATAATATTAATGAAGAGCATCGGTATTGAAAAATATTCTTGAATACTAGGAGTACTGTACCTGTGAACGGGTTGGTGAGCCACAGCAACCTTCATTGTCCCCCACCATTCCCCTCCTCACCCGTCCCCTCGGCCTCCCAACCATTCCCCATTCCCTCGTCCGATGCGTTCCGAAATGGTCTGATGTTCCCATCAGAAAATTTTGAACCTAAAGTGATCTGATGTTCCCATCAGTGAAATATAAGAATTGCAGTTAAAAAAAAAGGAAAGAAAATATGAAAAAATGAATTATAATCATGAAATGATTGGTATGGTAAACGACACGGCTCAATTCCAATGCAATGTACACAAAATAATGGAATCCAAATGCAAATAAATAAGAATGTATGAAAAATCAAATTATCATTGCAATCAAAAACATTGAAATTGAATTGTAACATATTTAGTATAACGTGTGTTGCTTTGACATGCAACAGATGGTGGTGTATTGAAGAAAAGCATAGTTTTACCTGTCACAGGTGTGGCATGTATATAGAAGGTATAGAAAAAAGATGCGCCTATTCAAAGGCAACGTTGTGTCCAAAAATCCAGGCAATGGGTAAAGAACTTAAGTTGAACAGCGGTTATGGACAAACGAACATTTCCATTCATATAGATTGAACAATAATATGAAATATTGAAGGAAATAGTAAGATTTGCAATAGTATTGTTAGGTAATTTGTAGTAGTATGTTTAGGGTAAACATACTCACTATAAATCCTATTGGGATTTATAGTGAGAATCCTAATAAGATTTATAGGTGATTTATAGTAGGAATCATAATAGAAAAACTATTATGATTTGTAGTAGGATTGCTAGTATGATTTCTAGAGATTTGTAGTAGGATTTATAGATATTTATAGTAGGATTTCGAGGGGATTCTTAGTAGGAATGCAAGTAGTATTTGTAGATGATTTCTAGTTGGATTTTTCTTGGAATCATAGTAGGATTGCTTGTAGGATTTGTAGTAAAATGTATAGTTTGATTTTTGAGTAGGATTTTTAGGGGATTCCTAGTAGGATTTTTAGGGGAATTAGTATTAGGATTTGTTTGTGAATTTTTAGTAGGATTTTTAGGGGAATTTCTAATAGAAAATCTTGCACTGTACTTGTATGTACAATAAAGTACAATACTTTGTATTGTACTTCACTTTGCTTTAATGTATTGTACTGTACTGGTCTGCACTATGCTGTACTATACTTTACTGTTCTGTAATGTAATGCACCCTGTACTGCAATGTACTGTATTGTATCCTGTACTGTAGCCTCTACTGCACTGTCCTATAGTGTATTGTACTATACTGTAGTGAATGGTAGTGTACTGTATAGTAGGGTAGTGTACTATAATGTTTTGTACTGCAATGTACTGTATTGTACCCTTTAGTTTACGGTATTGTATCTAACTTTACCTAGTTTACCCTAGCCTAGTCCAGTGTAGCGTAGCTTGCTTAGCTTAAGTTAACATAGCATAATATAGCGTCAGTCTCAAAAAAAGGACTCACAAGAGTTCAAATGATCGAAGTGTAACGCACAAGATCTTTATTCTTGAAAATGACTGATGAGTTTGCAGAAATGTGTAAAACAGTATTTGATTGAATGTTAATTAATCGTTATTACTAGTTGCAGTGTGTATCTATGGCTTAAATCGTGTATATATATATATATATACATTGGTGTTGTTTAGAGAGGAAAATGAACGGTTGGAAAGGTAATAATGCACTAAGAATGGTCGTTAGTGATACTAGCGTTAGTTGCCACACACCGCCATTGCAGCAATGTCCTCTCTCTCCATCTCATGTGAACTTTTTTGCTTATTAAGCGTTATTACATTCAAGAAATAGAGATTTAAGTAAAAAAAATGTAATGGTGATGCCGTTGGTACATTTGAAAGGCAAGTAACGAAATGTGAGTGTACGGTAGTGTACTGTTGTGTCTTATAGTGTACTGTACCGTACTGCATTATAGTGTACTGCATTATACTGTTTTATTGTGTACCATATTGTACTGTACGGTACTTTTGTGTAGTATACAGTACTGGACTGCACTGTACGGTTCTGTAGGGTACTGTACCTTGTAGTGTAGTGTACTGTAGAGTATTGTACGGTACTGTACTGTAGTGTACTGTAGAGTATTGTACGGTACTGTTATGTAGAGTATTGTACGGAACTGTACTGTACCTAGTAGTGTACTGTACTCCACTTTACTGTAGTGTATTGTACTATACGGTACTGTACTGTTCTCTATTGTACTGTAGAGTACTGTGCCCTTGGCTGTTCTGTATGATACGGTACTGTACTGCATAGTAGTTAATGTATTGTATCGTACGGAACTGTATTCTACAGTACTGTAATGTATAGTACTGTAATGTATCGTACCGTAGGGAAGTGTACTGTACGGTACTGTACTATACTATAGTGTACTGTGTTGTACTGTACTTACAGCTTGAATAAGTATAATTATTATTTAATCATTAAATAATAATTAATCCAAAGTCATCATTTGTGAGTGTAAAGTCAAACATTGTTTTTCATACATATGGTATATGTATGTTTCTCATACATTGGGTATACATTTGGGTGTATATATTTGAGTTTCAATAAATAATTGTCATCAATTACTAGAGTATCCAATTAGGTGGAGCCGACCAATGAGAGTAGAGGTTGCGAGAATGTGACGTCAATAGAAAATTAGGAACGTGATTGGCTGTTGAGTCGACTTGGTGGGTGAGGCTCGACGGAACGTTATTTTGACCCCAGTATTGGCATAGTTGTGGTGTACAAGTTAGTGTTAGGGCGTGATGTTACTCTGAGCTGGTACCCCGTTATCCTTTGGGGTCGCTAGGGCTGACAGATCCCCTAGCTTACACTCATATTGTACACCCGCAAAACGCCAATACATAGGGTCAAAAATATATATTTTACAGGTGCCGTATATACCCTCTTTGGGGATTATATATATATAGGCAGATATTTTGGTGACCTGTAATCAGTACTAAAAGATATTTATAAATGTGCAGTGAATTGTAATGTTTGTTTTTCAGCGTTATTGTTAAGTGAATGAGGTAATGGTGGGAAGACGAGGCATCGCGTGAAATGAGCCGACTGGCGATTTAGGAATGTGGAGGAGAGACTTAAGGTTGTGATGGGGCCAATGAATCAAGTCGGTGGGGAGAAGGTGGTGGCAGATGTCCCGGTTTGGCCAGATGTGCTGCGTGAGTTAGCATCTATGATGGCGGTATGAGTTTAAGGCAATTAGTTATTGAATATCTAGTGTAAGTTTAGAGGCGTGGTAATATTGTAATAGGATAGCGTAGTAAAGTGAGACTGAAGTGGTTAATAGTATTAGGTGCTCAGAGGGTGTCGAGGCCACAAGTAACAGCTGCGAAACTCGTTGAGTATCTAGGTGGGATCTATGCTTTTAAATTGCATTAGAAATTGGGAGCATAAAATTAGTTTAGTGAAAGTACATGTTGCAATTAAAGGTATGGTATAGGCATGATAGAATAATTTATATTGATAACATGAGGTTGCCTTGTTGCAGGTAATAGCCCAGGGGTCCTGCCAATCTGTCCGCTGTCTGGAAGAGCACGGAGACACTGCAAAGTCTTCATGAATAGGGCAGTTGAAGCAAGTGTGACTAGTTTTGAAGAATCGTGGGGATAGGTTTGAGGTTGGGCCACGTTACTAGTCTAAAGGTGAGTGTTAATATTGTGTGGGTTTGAATGTGACGTTGAGGCGGCGGAGAGTAGTTATTATCACTTAAATGTTGTGGAAGTTGAATGTGACAAAGGTAGTTTTGCAGGAATTAGTGTTCACGTTGTGAAATGGTTACTAAAGTGGGAATAAAAGTGAGTGGGAATAAAATAGTGAGTGGAAGTATTGAAGATATAATCATTTCGTAAGTGTGTCAACGTTGATGACTAATTAGTTAAACAACATGTTAGTTGTGTTAATGGGAAACTGTATAGACCGGATGAGTAAGCATATTAAGAATGCCTGTAAAAGTGTTGCTTAACAGCTATGTAAGGTAGTGGGCACGTTCTTATTAACTACTTGAACCCTAAGGGAAGTGTTCCGGGCCTAACGCCGTCGTGTGACCCACTCGAGGTGTAGCAAAGTAAATGTACGTGATGACAGGGCGTGGTGGACGCGATTTACTTGCAATTAGGTTATGTGAAAAATGTAAAAACAAGGTCTGAAGGCAGTAGATTTGGGGTGATGCAATAGATAAGTGTATTTTGGTTGTTGAATAACTAAGTTTGAGGGGGATGGTATGAGGTTGACATTGAGGTTGACATTGAGGTTGACATTGAGGTTGACATTGAGGTTGACATTGAGGTTGACATTGAGGTTGACATTGAGGTTGACATTGAGGTTGACATTGAGGTTGACATTGAGGTTGACATTGAGGTTGACATTGAGGTTGACATTGAGGTTGACATTGAGGTTGACATTGAGGTTGACATTGAGGTTGACATTGAGGTTGACATTGAGGTTGACATTGAGGTTGACATTGAGGTTGACATTGAGGTTGACATTGAGGTTGACATTGAGGTTGACATTGAGGTTGACATTGAGGTTGACATTGAGGTTGACATTGAGGTTGACATTGAGGTTGACATTGAGGTTGACATTGAGGTTGACATTGAGGTTGACATTGAGGTTGACATTGAGGTTGACATTGAGGTTGACATTGAGGTTGACATTGAGGTTGACATTGAGGTTGACATTGAGGTTGACATTGAGGTTGACATTGAGGTTGACATTGAGGTTGACATTGAGGTTGACATTGAGGTTGACATTGAGGTTGACATTGAGGTTGACATTGAGGTTGACATTGAGGTTGACATTGAGGTTGACATTGAGGTTGACATTGAGGTTGACATTGAGGTTGACATTGAGGTTGACATTGAGGTTGACATTGAGGTTGACATTGAGGTTGACATTGAGGTTGACATTGAGGTTGACATTGAGGTTGACATTGAGGTTGACATTGAGGTTGACATTGAGGTTGACATTGAGGTTGACATTGAGGTTGACATTGAGGTTGACATTGAGGTTGACATTGAGGTTGACATTGAGGTTGACATTGAGGTTGACATTGAGGTTGACATTGAGGTTGACATTGAGGTTGACATTGAGGTTGACATTGAGGTTGACATTGAGGTTGACATTGAGGTTGACATTGAGGTTGACATTGAGGTTGACATTGAGGTTGACATTGAGGTTGACATTGAGGTTGACATTGAGGTTGACATTGAGGTTGACATTGAGGTTGACATTGAGGTTGACATTGAGGTTGACATTGAGGTTGACATTGAGGTTGACATTGAGGTTGACATTGAGGTTGACATTGAGGTTGACATTGAGGTTGACATTGAGGTTGACATTGAGGTTGACATTGAGGTTGACATTGAGGTTGACATTGAGGTTGACATTGAGGTTGACATTGAGGTTGACATTGAGGTTGACATTGAGGTTGACATTGAGGTTGACATTGAGGTTGACATTGAGGTTGACATTGAGGTTGACATTGAGGTTGACATTGAGGTTGACATTGAGGTTGACATTGAGGTTGACATTGAGGTTGACATTGAGGTTGACATTGAGGTTGACATTGAGGTTGACATTGAGGTTGACATTGAGGTTGACATTGAGGTTGACATTGAGGTTGACATTGAGGTTGACATTGAGGTTGACATTGAGGTTGACATTGAGGTTGACATTGAGGTTGACATTGAGGTTGACATTGAGGTTGACATTGAGGTTGACATTGAGGTTGACATTGAGGTTGACATTGAGGTTGACATTGAGGTTGACATTGAGGTTGACATTGAGGTTGACATTGAGGTTGACATTGAGGTTGACATTGAGGTTGACATTGAGGTTGACATTGAGGTTGACATTGAGGTTGACATTGAGGTTGACATTGAGGTTGACATTGAGGTTGACATTGAGGTTGACATTGAGGTTGACATTGAGGTTGACATTGAGGTTGACATTGAGGTTGACATTGAGGTTGACATTGAGGTTGACATTGAGGTTGACATTGAGGTTGACATTGAGGTTGACATTGAGGTTGACATTGAGGTTGACATTGAGGTTGACATTGAGGTTGACATTGAGGTTGACATTGAGGTTGACATTGAGGTTGACATTGAGGTTGACATTGAGGTTGACATTGAGGTTGACATTGAGGTTGACATTGAGGTTGACATTGAGGTTGACATTGAGGTTGACATTGAGGTTGACATTGAGGTTGACATTGAGGTTGACATTGAGGTTGACATTGAGGTTGACATTGAGGTTGACATTGAGGTTGACATTGAGGTTGACATTGAGGTTGACATTGAGGTTGACATTGAGGTTGACATTGAGGTTGACATTGAGGTTGACATTGAGGTTGACATTGAGGTTGACATTGAGGTTGACATTGAGGTTGACATTGAGGTTGACATTGAGGTTGACATTGAGGTTGACATTGAGGTTGACATTGAGGTTGACATTGAGGTTGACATTGAGGTTGACATTGAGGTTGACATTGAGGTTGACATTGAGGTTGACATTGAGGTTGACATTGAGGTTGACATTGAGGTTGACATTGAGGTTGACATTGAGGTTGACATTGAGGTTGACATTGAGGTTGACATTGAGGTTGACATTGAGGTTGACATTGAGGTTGACATTGAGGTTGACATTGAGGTTGACATTGAGGTTGACATTGAGGTTGACATTGAGGTTGACATTGAGGTTGACATTGAGGTTGACATTGAGGTTGACATTGAGGTTGAGTTTGACGACTACTACAGGCATAGCGGGGCGCTCCTAGCGAGTGTTTACATTGAAAACTGAAGTGCCTTAACCTGTGAGTCAGTGGTGTAAGTGTTAATTTTTCTACTTTATAAACTGAGTTTTGCTGCAGGATGGTGTTGCTTCCGGAAAAGTTAGGACTACTGAATAACTGTCGATAGGGTTTTGGCTGACGGTTCGCGCGTAGTGTCTTTAAAAGTTGTTGATAGTGGTGTAGTAACACCCCCCCCCCTTCACCATGCGTTTAATTGGGAGTTTATGTATTCGGGTAACCAGACCACTTTAATTTGACATGAGAGGGGGAACGTTTGAAAATCCGTTGGCTTGGTGTCGTCTTAGTGACGTAGACATTTAGCTGTAGGTTGTTCGACGTATAGCTGCTAGTAACACTAACTAATAGAATATTTAATAGGGGTAAGGAATATAGTTGGTGACTCTAGTGGGAGCCCTGAGGACAGAGTTGGACTCTCTGCGGGAGGAGGTGCGTCAGCTTAAAAAACAACGAGAAGTAACGAAGGAGGAGACCAGCAGTAAAGGGACCTCGTCTTGGAGAGTTGCGAAAGACAGGGGCCTTAAGAAGACTTTGATAAAGCCGCCTTCAAACGCCATAGCAACTTCAAATTCATTTGACGTTTTGGAGGACGAGTGCTGTGGAGAGACTGTGGATCGCGCAAAAGGGAAAGCAACGAAGAGAAAGGAAGCGCAGGCCCCTCAGAAAGTAAAGGAAGTACCTAAGCAAACATTAGTTGTGGGAGATTCCCAGATAAGGTATTTGGATAGAACGTTTTGTGCTAGAGATAGGGGGAACAGGTTAAGGGTTTGCTATCCCGGAGCTGGCATTGGTGATATTATAAACAACATGAATGATATTATGGCTGGTAATGGGAACAATCCCATTATTTGCATTAGCGTGGGAGGAAATGATGTTGGTCGAGTCAGGAGTGAGGAACTGATTCAGAGGTATAAAACAGCCATAGAGTTAGTTAGGAGCAAGGGAGGAATCCCGATCATATGTGGCATTCTACCAAGAAAGGGAGTGGGAAATGAATGGATATCGAGGGCACTTGGTGTCAATTGCCGGCTGGAAAGATATTGCAAATCAAATGCAATATCTTTCATAGACAACTGGGAACACTTCTATGGAAGAAATGAAATGTATGCTCGTGATGGGGTGCATCTATCGAGAGCTGGGGTTGTTGCTGTTGCGAACTCGCTAGAAGAAGTGGTTAGAGGTGTTTGTTTGGGTTTAAACTGTTAGTAGATAGAGGTATGGGAATTGATTTGGAGGAAGGAGGTAATAAAAGTATGTGTTTGTGGGAGAAAGGAATTGGCAAAACGATCAGGGAAAGAGAAGGTCCGCAAAATAACAATTCACTTAGGGTATATTACACTAACAGTAGAAGTCTAAGAAATAAAATTAACGAATTAAATGCTCTTGTCTGCACAGAAAAAATAGATATTATTGCACTTACCGAAACGTGGATGAATGTAGAAAATAGAGAACTATTAGCTGAATATCAAATATATGGATTTAAACTATTTCACACAGATAGATATATTAGACGAGGAGGTGGAGTAGCCATATATGTTAGGGACAATTTGAAATGTAGTCTCAAAGAGGGAATCAAAACAGAGCCACACACAGAAACTATTTGGATTGAATTAAACGAAAAAGCTAATAATATTATAATAGGAGTAATATATAGGCCACCAAATTTAGACAGAATGGAAGCAAAGCATCTATGGGATGAAATATCTAGAGCATCTAGATCTAACAGTATTTATGTCATGGGTGACTTTAATTTTAGCGGAATAAACTGGTTGAACAAAACAGGGAATAGTGAAGCAGAAGATTTTCTAGAATTAATTGACGATTGCTTTCTTACGCAACACATTAAGGAACCAACACGGGAAAATAATATTTTAGATTTAGTGTTAACTAACAGGGAAACGCAAATTAATGACATCGAAATAGGGAGTGAGCTAGGGAGCAGTGATCACAAAGAAATCAGATTTAGCATAGAATGGAATAGACCAGTAGGAGAAAATTCTGTTAAAGTGCCAGATTTTCGAAAAGCTGATTTTAATAGCCTAAGAAATTTTTTGGGTCAAATTGATTGGAAAGGCTTGGGTATGGGGTGTGGGCCGGTCTTGGAGCGAGACATGAACCCAGCGATAGGTGACTTAAATGGGGATTTCGATGTGGATTCAATATATAACTTATTTAAGAATATTCTAAACAAAGCACAGGAACGTAGTATACCATACAAATTGAATAGATCGTATACTAATGACCCAAAGTGGATAACAAAGAATTTGAAGAACCTTATAGGTAAAAAGAGAGCTTGGTACAAAAGGATTAAAAATGGGGAGGTCACTTTAGAACAGGAATTCGTACAACTGGTTAGAAATGTTAAAAAAGAGATAAGGAAAGCAAAAAGAAACTATGAAGTTCGCATAGCAGGGCAAGCAAAGACAAATCCTAAAGGGTTTTTTCAGTTATATCGTACTAAGACTAGGGAAAGGATAGGTCCATTAAAAACTGAGACAGGTCAAATAACAGATAGTGATGAAGAGATGAGTAGTATTTTTAATAAATATTTTGTATCTGTATTTACTAAAGAGGAACTTAACAATATGCCTTCAGCCGAACAAGTCTATGTGGGTGGGGACGAGGACAGGTTGACGAGTTTAGCAGTTACCAGGGAGGATGTTCTTAAACAAATAGTAAAACTCAAACCAAACAAATCCCCAGGGCCGGATGAAGTGTTTGCCAGGGTGCTTAAAGAATGCAAAGAGGAGCTTTGTGACCCACTGTCAACCATATTTAATAAATCAATAGAGTCAGGCAGAGTGCCAGAGTTTTGGAAAGTTGCTAATGTGATACCAGTTTTTAAGAAAGGAGATAGATCACTTGCGTCTAACTATCGACCAATTAGCCTAACGTCTATTGTGGGAAAGTTACTCGAATCTATAATAGCAAATAAAATTCGTCTTCATCTTGAAAAACATAAATTAATAATTGAGTCGCAACATGGTTTTATAAATGGCCGTTCATGTTTAACAAATTTGTTATCTTTTTATTCTAGCATTGTTGAGGCAGTTGATAGTGGTAAGGATTGCGATGTTGTATACCTTGACTTTAGCAAAGCTTTTGATACAGTGCCACATGAAAGACTGATTAAAAAAATAGAGTCTCATGGTATTGGGGGTGCTATATTAAGCTGGATTAGGGCATGGCTATACCAAAGGAAACAGAGAGTTAGTATAAATGGAATCAAGTCAGAGTGGGAAAATGTTGTAAGTGGAGTGCCTCAAGGCTCTGTCCTGGGACCTCTGTTGTTTATAATATATATAAATGATTTAGATTCAGGTTTGAGTAGCAACATTTGCAAATTTGCCGATGATACGAAAATCGGTAGGGAAATTAATTCGGAGGAGGACTCACTATCACTTCAAGTTGATCTAGATAGGGTTTTGAAATGGTCAAAGGATTGGCAGATGCAGTTTAATGCTGATAAATGTAAAGTTCTGAGGTTAGGTAATGATGATAGAGTTACAAGATACGAGCTAGATGGTGTTGTGATTGCGAAGTCGGATTGCGAAAGGGATCTGGGAGTTATGATTAGTAAGAATTTAAAACAAAAGGATCAATGCATAAATGTTCGTAATAAGGCAAATCGGACACTTGGATTTATTAATCGCAGCGTTAGTAACAAGACACCTGGTGTGGTTCTCAAGCTATATCTTGCTCTAGTTAGGCCCCATTTAGATTATGCAGTTCAGTTTTGGTCGCCATATTATAGAATGGATATAAATTCACTTGAACGTGTCCAGCGTAGGATGACTAAGTTAATTCCCCAAATTAGAAATCTTTCATATGAAGAAAGATTAACAAAGCTTAAGTTGCATTCACTGGAAAGGCGAAGAGTTAGGGGTGACATGATAGAGGTTTACAAGTGGATGAATGGACATAACCGGGGGGATATTAATAGGGTATTAAAAGTATCAACACAGGACAGAACACGAAACAATGGATATAAATTGGATAAGTTTAGATTTAGGAAAGACTTGGGTAAATACTGGTTCAGTAACAGGGTTGTTGATTTGTGGAACCAATTGCCGCGTAACATTGTGGAGGTGGGGTCCCTCGATTGTTTCAAGCACGGGTTGGACAAGTATATGAGTGGGATTGGGTGGTTATAGAATAGGAGCTGCCTCGTATGGGCCAATAAGCCTTCTGCAGTTACCTTTGTTCTTATGTTCTTATGTTCTTAGTTTATAATGTAAATGGTACTGCATGAAATAAGCGTGACCTTCATAGGAGGAAGAACTCATAAAATGAAGGTTTAAGAATGAATTGTTGATACATGGAGGGAATGTAAATGTTGCGGTGGATTAATTTGCACTGGAGACGAGGCTGTTAAATCTTGAATGTGTAGGTGGGTGGCGACATTACAGTTGGGGGGGGGGGGGGGGTGTAGGCGGTGTGTATTAATATTAGTGTAAATTGAAAATTGTAGTCAGGGGTAGCGCGTTGTAAGAGTAATATAGCCAGAATTGAAAGGAACATGTCCTGATTGTTCGTCCTTGAAATGTAAGTGTGTTGTTAACTTCAGGTTGAGCTTCAGGTATTGGTCCAGGGGGGTGTTGGTTGTCGTGTGTAGCAGTAAGTATATTGGTGTCGAGTTGATTTTGTAGTGTTGAGAATTGTGTACTAGGAAGAGATGTGTCCCTGGAGAAGTAAGCGGGAATGTGTGGTGATATAGGTATTAGTAGGTAGTTGTTTAGCAGTTAATGTTGGCTAGGCAGAAGTGTAACAAGAAATGAGAGGCTGAGGGGGTTAAAATTGCGGGACTAAACCCCGAGGAGGGAAAAAATTGCGTTTAGCACTGCAATTGTATGTATAAGAAAGGGTTAGTTTTGAGGTGGGTGGGGTGTGGTTTGTCATGGTTTCGGTTTGAATGAATTGTATATAAAAGTAGGACTCGTCAGAGGTTGAAAATGTGTTTTGCTATGTATTGTAGTTATCATATAAAGGGTGTTAAGTTTGTCAACCTATATGAAATTAATATGCAAATTGTTAGATGTTGAAATATACTGAAATGTTGTTCATTGCGTAAATGTGTAATATAAGGAATTTTTAATGGTGTTCGTAGATGGTTGTAGGACAGAATAGGAAATGTTGTCGATGATAAGTTGATGCATATTATGGATTTCCAGGAGGGTAACGTGTGGAGAGGTTGTGGCTTGGCGGAACAGAACGATGAAGTATCTTGTTTGAGAAATGCGTATAGGGTGGAGACGACGAGCAACGCGACGGTGGCGAGTAATGGAAGAGGCCGTGATCTTGAGTCGAGTCTGTGTTTATGACCACCTTATAATACCCCTCACTGTTGCCTATGTCGTGCTTTGACTTTTACCCCTCCTGTACCTCATGTTCCCCTTCACCCATCTCCGTCTTTCTGGTCAGTTTTGTGGCGTGCAAAATTGTTTCGGTTAGTATTACCAATATTTCTCCTAGTATTCCATCTTTGCCCTCCTGTGGAGGGTGTCCCTTGCTAAATTTATTAAATCCCTGAGCCACATTACTAAAAGCTTTTACCCCTCCTACAGTTCAGAAATGCGTTTTCCTTGAACACTTCACACTCCCATTTCATTTCCATCTTCACTGATGGGTCTAAGATTGCAGACAGTGTAGGCCATCACACAAGTTATTTCCTGACCATATGTGTGTGTCGCCTGCCTCTGGAGACTTGGCATCTTCACGGCAGAACTTTATGGCATTCTCTATGCTCTGCTTTCCGACTATCCCTTGCAGTCACTTGTCCTTCGATCGAATTCTTGGTGAATTGGATAAATTTGGTATCGTTCGCTTTGTGCGTTTCTGTTCTCATATTGGCATCCTTAGTGATATTTAGCGCCCTCTGATTATTCCGCCCATTTGATGGTGCTACATAGCCTTCCCGGTTTGGTGCATTGTTTTGATAATTACTTAATCTATATAGATGCACATCCAAATGTAGGTTGTACCTTACCTGATGTCATAGGTTACTGTGATATCACTGGGAAGGATGTTACTTGAGGTCATTGTCACCTGACCACACACTGCCAGGATATTTCCAGCTATTTTGTTAGTACCGACAAACTAAATGGTTGCGTATCGCCCACACTATTCAATAGAATACAGTAATATGCTTTTGTCATCTCATCACATAACTAGACATTTGATACTTTGCCTCATAGTTGTGAATTGCCAATATGGATACATACTGACAGTGAAATATTTTGGATAATAAACAGAACAGATATATTGAATGTTTAAATAATGACCAAGTGTTTGGACGAGTATCCCTAGCTTTAAAAGTAGATTTAAAAACCAATAGGATTGATAGTGTTTAGTTGTCGATTTAGTGTAGTTCATCGGCTGTAAATACAAGTAGGACAGTAGAGCATACATGATATTTAGTATTGTATTTGGAGTGTCAATAAAAGTCATGGTAATATAGAATCAATCATTCATATATTTTATTTCTTACTTTCAGGCCTTGGGAAAGAAGAAAGGTAAAGAGGAAGGCAGTAAGGAGGAGGTTTCTGATAAAACCAAGGATCAAGATAAGGATGATGATGATGCCATGTCTGTTGACTAACTGATGTCCATGGATATGTTTGCCTTAAATTTTATATCTTGTTTTACCATTGGATACTTATGCCTAGATTTGTAAAGGGACCTATGACCTCACTGTGGAATTGCATGTCAAAGGTAATCCTTTAATATTTATCAGTTAGGAGATAGTGATGATTTGTGCCATTATTACAGGAGTGTACTGTCAACATCACATTTTCATTGTATTAGTTGATTTGTAATGTACAAGTTGGGATTTTTGAATGTAGTTTTGATAAGTCTGAAGCAGCAGACTAATAGAACACATTAAATAATATACGCAAACATAGTAGTGTTAATAACCTTTAGTAATGTTCAACAGTTGTGTACACAGTAATAAGTGTATGGTGTGTTACTTGGAGTTACGACCAAGATTGTAATAAGTAGTTTTATGTTTTGGATATGTACATGGACTGTAGGCATTGATTTGTAGTGAGATCTCGTGGCATATGGTTCGGTACATATTTTGTACAATACATATTTTTTTTTAATTTAAAGAAATAAAATAATAGATATATACAATCTAGATGTATATCTAGAACATGAAATATATTTTAGATGCATGTCTAGGATGCATCTAGATTATCCGATATACATATCCAGATTACATATATTGACAATCTAGAATAAATATCGTAGATATATATATATAAAATTATCCTATTAGAATATGCTACATATCGTATGATATGTAAGGTATTTATTATAGGTTATAGTTAGGATAATTATTGTAGATATAGGTAATGATCCTAGCTCTATACGTGTATATAGATATAGATCTATATATCTATTTATATATATAGATATATATAGAGATAGATATATAGCTATATATATCTGAAAACTCGCACCCGAGAAGTGACTCGAACCCCATACTGCCAGGAGCAACGCAACTGGTATGTACAGGATGCCTTCATGCACTTGACCATCACGACCGTACATAAGGAAGTGATAGCCGAAGCTATTTGAACCACTTCCGTGCCGGCACTCCGATGATAATGTTTGGCATATGAATTTATCAAATCGTCTCAGCATTTGTGTTCATCACCTCTGCCCCAAAGACTAACAGTCCTGAATGGTCCCCAGGACTATATGCAAGTGAAAAATCGATTGCATATAGTCCTGACCTGACATTGGGAAGAGGGTCCTGGCTGCGACTGTACCTAGTGGGGCATGTGTCCCTTTGGGTCGGCGGCTGGAGGCCGTTGCCGTTGTGTGGACTTTTAAGTTGAGATTGTGAGGACCAAGCGTGTTGCGGAATTGTGCGTATTTTGCTATGTGAAGAGAACAGAGAACCCAAGCAAAGTGGCAGGAGTTAAGTTGAGGTAACGTACAAATCCTCTAGCAATATTAATCATTATTGTAGATCATTAAATGATATGGAATGAAATATAGACCAAATTTAAGGCAAAAATTTAGAATATTGAATAATAATAAATATTAATACCAAATATTTATTAATCAATAATATTGATCCATATTGAATACTGTTGGGCAATATTAAATAATAAATGTTATTGAATATTTGATTTTATTGACTTAATGAATAATAATCGATATTACTGGAAAATAATATATTGAATAATGTTCGATATTATTGAATAATATTAATATTCAATAATATTGCATATTATTCAATACTATTGAATAATAAGATTTAAGAATACCAATATTGAACAATATTATTGAATACTAACTACCTGGCAATGCGTTGGTGAGCCACAGCAACATTCCTTGTCTCCCAATCTTCCCCCCCCCCCCCCATTCCCCCTCACCGTCTCCTCGGCCTCCCAACCATTCCCCACGCCCTCGTCCGATGCGTTCCCAAATGGTGTGCTGTTCCCATCAGTCAAATATAAGAATTTCAGTGAAAAAAGTCATGAAAATATGGGAAAACAAATATATTCATGAAATGATCGGTATGGTAAACAACACAGCTCAATTCCAAGGCAAATGACACCAAATAATGAAATCCAAATGGATATAAATCAGATTGTATGAATAATCAAATTATTTCAATCAGAAACATTGAAATGTAATTTTAACATATTTAGTATAACATGTATTGCTTTGACATGGAACAGATGGTGGTTTGAAGAAAAGCATACTTTTACCTGTCACAGGTGTGGCATCTATATAGTAGGTATATAAAAAATACGCGTCTATTGGAAGGCAAAGTTGTGTTTCAAAAATTAAGGCAATCGGTAAAGAAGTTAAGTTGAATACCTGTTATGCACAAACTAACATTTCCATTTATATAGAGTGAAGAATAATATGAAATACTGAAGAAAATAGTAGGAATTGTCATAGTATTGTAGGTAATTTCTAGTAGAATGTTTAAGGGAATCCTAGTTGTATTTTTAGTGAGATTCCTAGTATGATTTGTAGTATGATTCCTAATAGTTTGTCTAGTATGAATTGTAGTCGGATTGCTAGTATGATTTACAGAGATTTGTAGTAGGAATTCAAGTACAATTTGTAGATGATTTTTAGTTGAATTTGTAGGGGTTTCGTAGTAGGATTACTTGTAGGATTTATAGTAGGAATTGTAGTAACATTTATAGGTGATTTTTTAGTAGAATTTTTAGGGGAATCCTAGTAGGATTTTGTTATGGTGATTTCTCGGGTAATTTCTAATAGTATTTTTAGGGGGATTTGTTTGGGAATTTTTAGTAGGATGTATAGGGGAATTTGTAGTAGAAAAATCATCCACGGTACTTGTATGTACAATACAGTACAGTGCATTGTATTGTACTTCACTTTAATGTATTGTACTGTACTGGTCTGCACTATGCTGTACTATACTGTTGTGTAATGTACTGCACCCTGTACTGTAGCCTCTACTGCACTGTCCTATACTGTATTGTACTAGACTCTACTGAACGGTACTGTATTGTAGGGTAGTGTACTATAATGTTCTGTACTGTATTGTAGCGTGCCCTGTACCCTGTATTGTACCCTATATATGACGGTACTGTATCTAACCTTACCTTACCTATCTTACCGTAGCCTAGTGCAGTGTAGCTTGTTAGCTTAGCTGAACAAAGCATAATATAGCGCCATTCTCTAAAAACAATTGAGAAGAGTTCAAATGATCAAAACTGTAACGCACAAGATCTTTATAAATGCAAATGAGTGATGACTTTGCATAATGTGTAAAAACACTAATTGATTGCATGTTAAATAATCGTTATTACTAGTTGCAGTGTGCATGTATGGCTTAAATGACGTATATAAATATACATTGGTGTTGTTTATAGAGAAAATGAAGGGTTGGAAAGGTAATAATCCAATAATAATGGTGGTTAATGATACTAGCGTCAGTTGCCATAGACCGGCATTGCACCAATCTCTTCTCTCCCCATTGTTACATTGAAGAAACAGTTATTTAAGTAGAACAAAATTGTACTGGTGATGCCGTTGGTACATTTGAAAGGCAAGTAAGGAACTGTGAGTGTACGGTAGTGTACTTTTGTGTCCTATAGTGTACTGTACTGCTCTGTAGTGCATTGTAGTGGACTGTACCGTAATGTATTATACAGTACTGCGCTGCATTATACTGTTTTATTGTGTACGATATTGTACAGTACCATACTGTATTGTACGGTAGTGTAGTTTTGTGTAGGCAACAGTAGTGTAGTGGAATGCCCTGTACGGTACTGTACTTACAGCTTAAATAAGTAATCCTATTATTTATTCATTATAATAATAATAAGTAATCAAAAGTAATAATTTGTGAGTGTAAAGTCAAACATTGTTTCTCATACATATGGTATATGTATGTTTCTCATACATTGGGTATATATACTTTAGTTTTCATACATAATTGTCATGAATTACTAGATTATCCAATTAGGTGGAGCCGACCAATGACAGTAGAGGTTGCGAGAATATGACGTCAAGTGAAAAATCGAAACGTAATTGGCTGTTGAGTCGACTTGGTGGGTGAGGCTCGACGGAACGTTATTTTGGCCCCAGTATTGGCATAGTTGTGGTGTACAAGTTAGTGTTAGGGCGTGATGTTACTCTGAGCTGGTACCCCGTTACCCTTTGGGGTCGCTAGGGCTTACAGATCCCCTAGCTTACTCATATTGTACACCCTCAAAACGCCAATACATAGGGTCAAAAATATATATTTTACAGCTGCCGTATATACCCTCTTGGGGGAGGGTGTATATATATACATATATATAGGCAGATATTTTTAGTCCTGATCCCTAATCAGTACTAAAAAAATGTATAAATATGTATTTAATTGTACTGTTATTATTTTCAGGGCTATTAAGTGAATGAGGTAATGGTTGGAAGAAGAGGCATCGCTTGAAAGGAGCCTACTGGTGATGTAGGAATGTGGAGGAGACTACCGTTGTGATGGGAGCAGTGGTGGACCGATGAATCAAGTCTTAGACGATGCCGAGCAGGTGGTGGTTGCAGATGTCGAGGTTTGGCTAGATGTGCTACTTGAGTTAGCAGATATGAGTTTAAAGCAGTTATTGAATACCTAGTTAGAGGCATGTTAATATTTTGATACCGCACCAAGCCTTTAAATAGTGTTAGTCTTTTAAATTTAAAACTGGACGACCACATAGCTTCAGTCTCACTACATATTTCTTAATAGTATTGTGCGTTTACACCCTCTGACCAGCCTAAGTAACAGCTGCAAAAGCTGTTTACTATCCAGGTTGTATGTATGGCTTTAAAATATGCATTCGAAATGAGCAGCTACATCAAATTAACTTTCAGTAGGTGCAGGTTGCAATTAAAGGTCTGGTATAAGCATGATTGAATAATTTATATTGTAGCATCAGGTTAACTGTTGGCTTGTTGCAGGTAATACCGGACTGATTGCCAGGACCCCTGGGCTGTCTGGAAGTTGAACAGTGAGACGCTTCAACTTCATTATTCGTGAACACTTGGCAGTATGTGTCTGGGTATTGTAGAATTTTCGTGGGGATAGGTTGTAGGTTTCGCCACTTTACTACAGTGTAAAGGTGAGAGTTTCTTTTGTGACATAAGTTAATTGTGGAATTTGAATGTGACAGGAAGCTAGTTTGGCAAGAATTACTGTTCACGCTGTGAAATATTTATTGAAGTTGAAATAAAATCGTTAGTATTGGTGGTAGTTTTGGATATAATCATTTACAAAGATCATGTTAATTTAGTTGCAATAACAAAGTAATATCGTTTCCCAATAGCAACAATGTTAAATTGAATAGAGGGGATGAGTATGCATATAAAATACCGCGAAAGCCTAATAACGTCGTAAGTGTTAAAGCAAGTAGTTAATAACGTTGGCAGTAAGGCAAGTGTACCGGGCTTGACGCAGTGGTGTATATTGAAGCGGCAGCCACTGTAGGTCCAGGTAAGTACATTTACGTGATGACAATAGGGCGTGGTGGACGGGATTTGCTTGCATTTGTTACATATTTCTAACGAAATATGGGGGCATAAATGGAACAAACTGTACCGAGTGTGTCGCTTTCTGTTCCTGATTTGAAACACCACGTGGACTCCTTGCCGGAGCCTGTGCTCCTGCTTGGTGATTTAAATTGTCGTGATTGTGTTTTGGGGGTGATATGACGAATACCCGAGGTCGCCTTGTTGAGCCCTTTATCCTCTGTTCTTCCCTGTCTCCTGAATTTTGGTGAGGCCTTGGACTCTGGGACTCTTACCCTTCCCTGCCTTGATGTTTGTTGTTTTCTTCTCTTTACTTAGATTTCACGTGGCAGATTCTTGATGACCTCCATGGCAGTGATCATTTCCCCATCTTTGGTTCCTTTTTCTCTTCTCCCTTCTCTTTCCTTCCCTAGGTGGCAGTTTGCTAAGGTGGACTTAACGCATTTACCCTCAGTGCTGCTCTCTCTGACCTCTCCCTCGTGCTGTCCTAGTTTTTCACGAGTGTTCAACGCTGCCCTCCGCTCTATTCCTCGCTCTTCCTGTGTGGGTCCGCGGAAGTGCGTTCCCTGGTGGAATGCGGATTGTGCTCGGGCTGTAAGCGTGCTTCCTGGAAGAGGCACCGCCGTCGGCAGACTGGCGAATCTTCCGTTTCGGAAAGAGAGTGCGGTGGCCCGTACGGCTAAACGTGAATGTTGGGTATCTTGTGTGTCAACAAATACATCGGAAACTCCTGTGTCCCAGATCTGGATGCGTATCCGGAAGCTAGCGGGCAAGTTCGTTGCTGATGTTTCACCGGTCCTTCACCTCGGTGGTACTGTTGTGGCGGACCCGTTGCAGGTCGCTTCTGAATTTTGTTCGCACTTTTCTTGTTAGCTCTGGTGTTCATCTTCCCCCAATCTTTCGTTCTTCGTAAACCTGTCCTTGAGTCTCGTCCTTTAGATTTCTGCACTCGTCTTCAGCTTCACTATAATGATCCGTTCTCTCTGAACTTCGTTGTGGCCTGGCCCTCTGCGGTTCTACGGCGGCGGGCTGCAATGGTATTCAATAAGATGCTTCGGCATCTCCCTCCGTGCACGTCTCGGTATTTACCAAGTCTGTGTAATGGGATCTGGGAGTCGTCGTCAGTCCCTGAGGACTGGCTCGATGGCGTTGTCCTCCCTGTTTGGAAACCAGGGTGTGTGGGTACTTCCCCTAAGGACTTTCGCCCTATTGCTCTCACAAGTTGTCTGCAAATTCTTTGAACGTATGGTTCATGTTCGTCTGATGTGGTTCGTGGAACACCATCAGCTGCTCTCCCCTTCTGAAATTTGTTTCCGCAAGTGCCGCAGCACGACAGATGTCCTGGTGAACTTTGAGGTCTATATTCTTACTGCTTTTGCTGCGAAGACCTCCGTTGTTGCCGTCCTTTTTGACGTGGAAAAGGCTTACGACACCACTTTGCGATATCATAATCTGTCCCAGCTTCATTCTTTTGGCCTTCGTGGTAATCTCCCTCTTTTTCCGCAGGTTCCTGTCTCGTCATTCCTTTCGGATGCGCCTTGGTACCGCGCTCTATGCCTCTTTTCAGCAATACGAAGGTGTGCCCGAGGGCATGGTTCTGAGCACTACTCTTGTTCTGGTTACCCTCAATGGTGTTGTTTGCTCTGTTCGTTCCGGTGTCTTCTCTGCTCTGTGTCGATGATCTTACCCTTTGCTGTGAGGGTGATGAATCGCCTCTCCTTCAGCGCCGGCTTCAAGTTGCAATTGATGCCGTGTGGTGTTGGCCCACCGATCATGGCTTGAAGTTGTCTACTTGTAAGAGTTGTGCCATGAGTTTTACGCTGAAACGGGTCGTTCTTCGTCCCTTTTGTCACTTTTTGGTCATCCCCTTGAATACCAAGAATCCGGGAATGTTTTGGGGTTATTGCTTGACACTCGTTTGTGTTGGTCTCCCCATATCTCTTACCTCCGTGTTGAGTGCTTTAAGGCCCTTACCCTGCTTTGGGTGTCTTGTACCATAGTTTTTTTGGGGCAGATAGGCGTGCACTCCTTGCTTTACATTCTTGTCGTCCTGTGTAAGCTCGATTATGGTTGCCCTACTTTTCGCCGTCTTGATGGTTTGCACCATACTGGGTTGCGCCTCAGTTGTGGTGCCTTTCGTTGGACTCCCGTCCTTAGGTTGTATGTTGAGACTGGCTTCGTGTCTCCAGGACCGGCGTGATGGCTACTGTTGGCTGTTGCGCGATCGTTACAACATCGTTCCTCTCGCCTGTGGTGCTTTAAGTTTAACCCCTCGTGCGGTTGGTGTTGCCACCTCCTTCACCACCTCCCTTTTTATGTCCGGTTATATCGCGTAGAGGATTCTTTCCGTTCGTATTTCTAATGTTTCTCCTGGTGTTGTTCCTTCTTTGCCCCTGTTGAGAGTGCCTCTTCAACGGTTTTGTGCATCCTTGACCACCATCACTAAAGGTTTTACCCCACCTACGGTTCTAAAACGTGTTTTCCTTGAGCAGTTTTCTTCTCACTCCCGCTCCGTGTGTGTCTTCACCGATGGGTCTAAGTCTGCGGAGGGTGTTTGTTAATGTTTTTCCTGATCGCACTTATGTGTCGTTTACCTGCGGAGAGTATCATCTTTACAGCAGAGCTGTATGGTATTGTGTATGGTTTCTCGTTGTCAAGTCTTCCTTTGTAGTTGTTGTTGACTCTCGTAGTGCCCTGATGGCTCTCGGGTCCTTTAATCCGGCTCATCCAGTAGTTTTCGAGATCCAGCATTTGGTGTTTCTCGTTCACAGTAATTTGAAGTCGGTTGATTTTTGTTTGGTTCCCAGCTATATTGGTGTCTTTAAATGAGCGTGCGGATGGTTCCGCCAAGGAAGCTGTCCGCTCTTCTCATCTGTCGTCAAGGTATTCCATATTCCGAGTTTTAGTGGGTTATCCATTCCTCCGTCCTTACCCGTTGGCGTGGCTTGGTAATCGTCTGTTAGTGTTAATAAAGTACGTAGTGTTAAATGTTGTTTGTTCGTGGCCGTCCTGCTACCACCGTAATTTTCGATGGGAAACAGCTGTTGCGAGGTTTTGTATTGGCCATACTAGCTTAACCCATGGTGACTTGATGGAGCGCCGCCGTGCTCGTTATTGTCGTAGTTGCATTGTCCCTCTTACGGTCGGGCATGTCCTTCTTGAATGTCCTGAGTTCCAGGACGAGCGTGTGTCTTGCTTTCCGACCGCCCCTCGCGGTCACCTGTCCCTGAATAGAATTCTTGGTGACTGATACTTTTGATATCGTTCGCCTTATTCGTTTTTGTTCTCGTATTGGCGTCCTTGGTGATATTTAGCGCCCTCTGATTATTTTGCGCATTTGATGGTGCTACATAGCCTTCCCGGTTTGGTGCCTTCTTTTGATAATTACTTAGTTCTCTGCCTTTTATTAATAAAAATTATGCATTGCCCCGTGCATGTTTTATTAACTTCCGAAAACTCTGGGTTATTGTATTGAATGATTTATTAAGTAAAGTAACCTAGGTTGTGCTAGTTCCCGAGTTAAAAGCCTCATGCCTTTGACTTTAAGATTATCTTGGTATTGCGTACCATTAATTTACCTCAATTTATTACTGCAATTGATGCGGGTCAAGCTGCACGTTATTTACTCTTACTGGTTTTGCAATTGTGATTGTTTAACTATTGTTTGGCATGAAGTTATCAAGTAACTCAGCTAGGCTGTGATAGGCGCGGAGTACGGCCCCCCACCCCCCTTGCCTCTTGCTTTACGATTACTGGCCCTGCATTTACGTTTAGTTACATCAGCTAACTATTCCCGCAAATTATGCAGCGTCTTGCTGCATGTGTATTTATTTATTACTGGTTTACAATTATGTTTGTTTATCATTTTGCTTATCGCTTTTAAGTCATTAGGTACAGTCAGCTAGGTTAGGCTAGCTGCTGTGTCACAGGCCTCCGGCCCCTAGCTTTAAGTTTTCATGGACTTGTATTTTGCATAAGTTTCCTTAATTTATTAATGTTATGCAGTGTCAAGCTGCATGTTTTTTTGCTGGTTTTACATTTGTTTAACTTCTGCTTTGCCTTTAAGTTATTATGTAAAGTCAGCTAGGATGTCGTAGACGCTGTCTTCGGGCCTCACGCCTCTCCCTTTAAGTTTATCTTGGACTCGTATTATGATTAGTTCCTTCAGCAATTTGTTAGTTATGCATTGCTTAAGTGCATGTCATTTTACTTACCGTTTTACCTTTATACTTGTTTTCTTGATTTTGTCATTAAGTTATTAAGTACTGACAGGTAGACAGTACCCGTTTCGTTTACCAGTACCAGTGGTTTTGTATGGCCGGTGTAGCCCGAAAGAATGTGCAGCCTCCCAGGCCGCTGGTTTATCCAGACATTTTGTGTGCCCGGTGTAGGCCGGAAGGTTTTCACAGCCACCGACTTCTTAGGTGCCTTCGTTCAGGGGTGGATGTCCGGCCGATGTTCTTCCTGCGACGTGTCTGTGTGTTCTAGCGGCCGATGCTCGGTTGGGTCTGTTGCAGCTGGTCCAGCCGTCTGCCCTAGCGTCCGAGCCGCCACTCTTCCTACGTTGTTGCTCAATTTTGGTGTCCAGCTGGTGCAGGTGTTGGTGTTCCGGCTGCTGACATTCCCGGCAGTCGGTGTTGTAGCTGCTGTGGGTACAGCCGTTGCTGTCCCAGCTTGCTGCTGTTCAGGTGGAACATGGTCGAGCTGGTGGCGTTTCAGCGGTTGTTGGACCAGCTCCCATGCTACGGCTGAAGTTGTTCCTGATGTTCCAGTTGAAGCGGTCCCAACTGATAATGCCCATCGTACTGCGTTCCAGCTCCCAAGGGTCGAGCTGGCGACGCGCCAGCCCCCGAAGTTCCAGCAGAAGCGTTCCAGCCGACGTTGTGCCTATTAGCACTCGTTTCAGTTTATTGTATTTGATTGTAATTTTTTAAGGCTCATGCATTAATCCCGTTTTCTCTAAAGAGTTAGATCATGGCCAAAATAATGGTTGAATATGTTTTTGAGTCGCACTTCCCTTACTGCTGCAGTTTCCCCCTTGGCCCGTTGCCGCTAATTTTATATTTTCGGCAGCGGCCGAAGATACTCTCCATTCCCTTGTTGGCTCGCAGGTTCTATATGGTCTGTAATTGTCTTGCAGTTGGACTTCTACTTATAACCGAAGTTTCCCTGGTGGGCAGTTGCCAGTATTTATGTATGTTTTGCAGATGTTGATGTACCAGTTGGCAATGTCCAGCTGCAGGTGTTCCAGCTGATGTTCAGAGGGATGATTTTACAGTATACATTTGGCAAGTGTTGTTTGTTAAGTCCTTATTTTTCCCTTGTTGACCACTAGTGTTCGTGTTGTGCATGGTACGTTATCGTTGGTTTGTTAAGGTTAGGGTTTCCCTGCTTACTTCCTCCTCCCCAGTGTGGGACATTGAGTTATTTATCTAATTATACAGTTCCTACTGTATCATAGTACTACTTATTTAAGTTCTTTAATATTAGGTCCGCCCCGGGCCCGCTCTGTTAGCGGGGTAATGGTCCTGCGACCTAGTAGTTTGGAAGGATTATTTTGTGCTTTTCCCCATCCTTGTAGTGGTTATCTCTCTTTTACATTTTGTTGGTGAAAACTTCGTTATAATTGTAAGGTAGTATTTATTGCTTTTGAATGTATGTGTATATATGTAAATATATAAATGTGTGTGTATATATTCATTAGTTGCTACAGTAATTTATAGTACTGTCATTCATTTTATTATTCCCATCTTGTTCGTATTAATTTATTATGAGTCTGGGAGTTGGTTTACTATTTTCGTCCTTATTTCTGTTATTTTACTATCTTAATTACAAGAATTATTATACATTTACGGACCCCTAGCCTTCCTGGTGTGCATTTCTCTTTGCCTCAGATCCCCAGATCTTAGTTCTTGGGGTACTGCTGCTCGCAGAATGGTCATGGACACTTAGAGTAAACTCATTTACGCCTCTTAAGGCAGTTTCTTAGGCTAAGTATTCAGGTGTAACATGCTTTCGGAGGGCAACATACAGTGGAGATCACTGTAACGGACTCGGTTACCATCCTTATAATTAGTCACTCTGGATGGAATCATGTTGCAGTTGCGCCTTAAGAGCTTTTTCTTATATTTAATATATGGTTGTATTTATATATTAGGATATTATATAGATAGTGGTCATATAAATATTGAATAATGGGCTGTTTTATATTATTCTTATTGATTATTTATAAATGAAATATTGCTTGGTAGATCCCTCCCCCAGGATTAAGTTCTGCGCTTGACCCAGATACGGTAACTGTTCCCCCCCCCCTCCCCAACCTTTTTTTATTTGTCTGGGTTTTTCCTGCAAAAGTTCTGCTCGGGTTGTTAGTTACCTTACTTCGCTACAGACTAGTTTCCTGGAAGATCTTTTTCTCTTCCTTTTCCCCTGTGCCAGTGTTCCTTTTCAGAGTTTTCGCACAGGGTATGAGGCTGGGTTTATCCATTAATGACACTTGCCCAGTTCGCTTCAGGAAATGTGCCCCTCCTCTTAGACAGTAATTCCAGCAGTACCCTTAAGGGGTATGTTCCTTGCCCGTCACGTTTATACTGCATGCCCGTTTCTGCCCCCCCCCCCTTACTGCCTTAATACTTCCAGAACCGACTACGGAAGGCGCACAAGGTACACCATTGATGAACAAGGAAAAGGGATGGAGGCCGAGGGCAGACTACTGCACCCATGAGGTGGACACATCCCTTGTTACAGCGGGCAGCGGCCGCGTTCGCTCTTCGGGGTTGTCGGGTCTCCGGCGGAACCCCGAAAGTGATAAGCCTGGAGATAGCTACGAACTATTCCCATGAATTGTAATTAGTGTAATGAAACTTTAATTTACTACCTATAGATGTAGTTATTAAATGTAATTGCTTTATACATTATAATTAAGGATTAATCCTTAAAATTATTCCATAATACTTTGTTATGCACTAGTCAATAATTATTTATCATTCATCGTAATGAGCAAATATTGTTAATGAATGAAATAGGTAATCATTATACTAATTAATCTATAATAATAAATGAAATATTTATTAATATATAATTTATTGACCATTATAAAATCAATAAGTTCCCAATCTGAGGACGTTTTGTTCCAACCTCAGAAAATGAAGTTTCTAGTATTGTTAGCGTTGAACCTTCTGTAGTGACAAATGTTGAAACAAAGGTTAAAGTAAAACGGTATAGAGAAATACAATAGAAAAGATATAATACCTTTGATGTTTGTAACATTTTTGCTTTCTCCTCACTTGCACAATAGTTACTGTGTTGGGAGAGTCTGTCTGAGAAAAGCTCGTATGTCACGGAATGTGACGGACAGGGCAAAGTTTGTTTTATTATTAATCATGGAAGAAAGTAGAGTGAGAATATTATCTTGGAGCGTTAATGTGTTTAAATTTAGTGCGGTGGATGTACACGAATATACTCTTAGATAGTACTATATTAACGTGGAATGGGATTGTTGTATTTGTACTCAGTGAAATTGTGCGCCGGGGATGGGTAGAAATACCCTAAGCTACTCGTGATTTGTTGTTAACTTGTCTCAATAAACATACTTTAACTTGACAATCCAAAGAACATTATGTATTCAAGTTATTGATAACGATAGAAATAAGGCAATAAGTAGTTTATCACTTCCAATTGTTTTGATGTGTGATATCATTATGATACAGTATACCTAGGCGCTATAAGAATTTTGCTCCAAGATTGTAACATTTGTATGCTGTGCTTACTATATTAAACTGCAATGTTAAATGGGATTGTTGTATTGTGATTTGTACTCACTGAATGTGTGCGCCCCCTTGAGGTTCTTGAAGTGGATGGGAGTAGATATACCCTAAACTACTGTATCCCTTCCAGATGTAATGTTTCTTGTCTCAATAAAAATAGTTATTGAATGTTTGTTTGTTTTTAACAACCTCTTGTGTTTTGTATTGTTTTTAATCACAGGTGACATGTACGTATATAATATATAAACCTGCTTGGATGGAAATGGAACGTTGTGTGAAAGATGAATATATTAAATACAAAAAGAATTAATATTGAAGAATAGAATTGAAAAACATTATTATTCTTTATTAAATATTAATCTTCAATATTGAAGAATAATCTTCAATATTTGAGAATATTCTTCAATATTGAAGAATAATCTTCAATATTTGAGAATATTCTTCAATATTGAAGAATATTCTTCTATATTGAAGAATAATCTTCAATATTTAAGAATATTCTTCAATATTGAAGAATAAAGATTATTCTTCAATATTGAAGAATATTCTTCTATATTGAAGAATATTCTTCAATATTGAAGATTATTCTTCAATATTGAAGAATAAAGATTATTCTTCAATATAGAAGAATATTCTTCAATATAGAAGAATATTCTTCAATATAGAAGAATATTCTTCAATATTGAAGAATATTCTTCAATATTGAAGAATATTCTTCTATATTGAAGAATAATCTTCAATATTGAAGAATATTCTTCAATATTGAAGAATATTCTTCAATATTGAAGAATAAAGATTATTCTTCAATATTGAAGAATATTCTTCAATATTGAAGAATATTCTTCAATATTGAAGAATATTCTTCAATATTGAAGAATATTCTTCAATATTGAAGAATATTCTTCAATATTGAAGAATAATCTTCAATATTGAAGAATAATCTTCAATATTGAAGAATAATCTTCAATATTGAAGAATAATCTTCAATATTTAAGAATATTCTTCAATATTGAAGAATAAAGATTATTCTTCAATATTGAAGAATATTCTTCAATATTGAAGAATATTCTTCAATATTGAAGAATATTCTTCAATATTGAAGAATATTCTTCAATATTGAAGAATAATCTTCAATATTGAAGAATATTCTTTAATTTTAAAAATAAAGAATATTCTTCAATATTGAAGATTATTCTTCAATATTGAAGATTATTCTTCAATATTGAAGATTATTCTTCAATATTGAAGAATAATCTTCAATATTGAAGATTATTCTTCAATATTGAAGAATATTCTTTATTTTTACAAATAAAGAATATTCTTCAATATTGAAGATTATTCTTCAATATTGAAGAATAATCTTCAATATTGAAGAATATTCTTTAATTTTAAAAATAAAGAATATTCTTCAATATTGAAGAATATTCTTTAATTTTAACAATAAAGAATATTCTTCAATATTGAAGAATAGTCTTTAATTTTAACAATAAAGAATATTCTTCAATATTGAAGATTATTCTTCAATATTGAAGATTATTCTTCAATATTGAAGAATAATCTTCAATATTGAAGATTATTCTTCAATATTGAAGAATATTCTTTATTTTTAAAAATAAAGAATATTCTTCAATATTGAAGAATAATCTTCAATATTGAAGAATATTCTTTATTGTTAAAATTAAAGAATATTCTTCAATATTGAAGAATATTCTTCAATATTGAAGAATATTCTTCAATATTGAAGAATATTCTTCAATATTGAAGATTATTCTTCAATATTGAAGAATATTCTTCAATATTGAAGAATATTCTTCAATATTGAAGATTATTCTTCAATATTGAAGATTATTCTTCAATATTGAAGAATAATCTTCAATATTGAAGAATAATCTTCAATATTGAAGAATATTCTTCAATATAGAAGAATATTCTTCAATATTGAAGATTATTCTTCAATATTGAAGATTATTCTTCAATATTGAAGAATATTCTTCAATATAGAAGAATATTCTTCAATATTGAAGATTATTCTTCAATATTGAAGATTATTCTTCAATATTGAAGATTATTCTTCAATATTGAAGAATATTCTTCAATATAGAAGAATATTCTTCAATATTGAAGAATATTCTTTATTTTTAAAAATAAAGAATATTCTTCAATATTGAAGAATAATCTTCAATATTGAAGAATAATCTTCAATATTGAAGAATATTCTTTAATTTTAAAAATAAAGAATATTCTTCAATATTGAAGAATATTCTTCAATATTGAAGATTATTCTTCAATATTGAAGATTATTCTTCAATATTGAAGAATATTCTTTATTTTTACAAATAAAGAATATTCTTCAATATTGAAGATTATTCTTCAATATTGAAGATTATTCTTCAATATTGAAGATTATTCTTCAATATTGAAGAATATTCTTCAATATTGAAGAATATTCTTTATTTTTAAAAATAAAGAATATTCTTCAATATTGAAGAATATTCTTCAATATTGAAGAATAATCTTCAATATTGAAGAATAATCTTCAATATTGAAGAATAATCTTCAATATTGAAGAATAATCTTCAATATTGAAGAATATTCTTCAATATTGAAGAATAATCTTCAATATTGAAGAATAATCTTCAATATTGAAGAATATTCTTCAATATAGAAGAATATTCTTCAATATAGAAGAATATTCTTCAATATTGAAGAATATTCTTCAATATTGAAGAATATTCTTCAATATTGAAGAATATTCTTCAATATTGAAGAATATTCTTCTATATTGAAGATTAATCTTCAATATTGAAGAATAATCTTCAATATTGAAGAATAATCTTCAATATTTAAGAATATTCTTCAATATTGAAGAATAAAGATTATTCTTCAATATTGAAGAATATTCTTCTATATTGAAGAATATTCTTCAATATTGAAGAATATTCTTCAATATTGAAGAATATTCTTCAATATTGAAGAATAAAGATTATTCTTCAATATAGAAGAATATTCTTCAATATAGAAGAATATTCTTCAATATTGAAGATTATTCTTCAATATTGAAGATTATTCTTCAATATTGAAGAATAATCTTCAATATTTGAGAATATTCTTCAATATTGAAGAATATTCTTCTATATTGAAGATTATTCTTCAATATTGAAGAATAAAGATTATTCTTCAATATTGAAGAATATTCTTCTATATTGAAGAATATTCTTCAATATTGAAGAATATTCTTCTATATTGAAGAATAATCTTTATTCTTCAATATAGAAGAATATTCTTCAATATTGAAGAATATTCTTCTATATTGAAGAATATTCTTCAATATTGAAGAATATTCTTCTATATTAAGAATATTCTTCAATATTGAAGAATATTCTTCAATATACAAGAATATTCTTCAATATTGAAGAATAATCTTTATTCTTCAATATTGAAGAATAATCTTCAATATAGAAGAATATTCTTCAATATTGAAGAATATTCTCAAATATTGAAGATTATTCTTCAATATTGAAGAATAATCTTCAATATTGAAGAATAATCTTCAATATTGAAGAATATTCTTCTATATTGAAGATTATTCTTCAATATTGAAGAATAATCTTCAATATTGAAGAATAATCTTCAATATTGAAGAATATTCTTCTATATTGAAGATTATTCTTCAATATTGAAGAATATTGTTCAATATTGAAGAATATTCTTCAATATTGAAGAATATTCTTCTATATTGAAGAATAATCTTCAATATTGAAGAATAATCTTCAATATTGAAGAATAATCTTCAATATTTAAGAATATTCTTCAATATTGAAGAATAAAGATTATTCTTCAATATTGAAGAATATTCTTCAATATTGAAGAATATTCTTCAATATTGAAGAATATTCTTCAATATTGAAGAATAATCTTCAATATAGAAGAATATTCTTCAATATTGAAGAATATTCTCAAATATTGAAGATTATTCTTCAATATTGAAGAATAATCTTCAATATTGAAGAATAATCTTCAATATTTAAGAATATTCTTCAATATTGAAGAATATTCTTCTATATTGAAGATTATTCTTCAATATTGAAGAATAATCTTCAATATTTGAGAATATTCTTCAATATTGAAGAATATTCTTCAATATTGAAGAATAATCTTCAATATTGAAGAATATTCTTCAATATTGAAGAATAATCTTCAATATTGAAGAATATTCTTTATTTTTACAAATAAAGAATATTCTTCAATATTGAAGATTATTCTTCAATATTGAAGAATAATCTTCAATATTGAAGAATATTCTTCAATATTGAAGAATATTCTTCAATATTGAAGAATAATCTTCAATATTGAAGAATATTCTTTATTTTTAAAAATAAAGAATATTCTTCAATATTGAAGATTATTCTTCAATATTGAAGAATATTCTTCAATATTGAAGAATAAAGATTATTCTTCAATATTGAAGAATATTCTTCTATATTGAAGAATATTCTTCAATATTGAAGAATAATCTTCAATATTGAAGAATATTCTTTATTTTTAAAAATAAAGAATATTCTTCAATATTGAAGATTATTCTTCAATATTGAAGATTATTCTTCAATATTGAAGAATATTCTTTAATTTTAACAATAAAGAATATTCTTCAATATTGAAGAATATTCTTTAATTTTAACAATAAAGAATATTCTTCAATATTGAAGATTATTCTTCAATATTGAAGATTATTCTTCAATATTGAAGAATAATCTTCAATATTGAAGATTATTCTTCAATATTGAAGAATATTCTTTATTTTTACAAATAAAGAATATTCTTCAATATTGAAGATTATTCTTCAATATTGAAGATTATTCTTCAATATTGAAGAATAATCTTCAATATTGAAGAATATTCTTTAATTTTAACAATAAAGAATATTCTTCAATATTGAAGATTATTCTTCAATATTGAAGATTATTCTTCAATATTGAAGAATAATCTTCAATATTGAAGATTATTCTTCAATATTGAAGAATATTCTTTATTTTTACAAATAAAGAATATTCTTCAATATTGAAGATTATTCTTCAATATTGAAGATTATTCTTCAATATTGAAGAATAATCTTCAATATTGAAGAATATTCTTTAATTTTAAAAATAAAGAATATTCTTCAATATTGAAGAATATTCTTTAATTTTAACAATAAAGAATATTCTTCAATATTGAAGAATATTCTTTAATTTTAACAATAAAGAATATTCTTCAATATTGAAGATTATTCTTCAATATTGAAGATTATTCTTCAATATTGAAGAATAATCTTCAATATTGAAGATTATTCTTCAATATTGAAGAATATTCTTTATTTTTACAAATAAAGAATATTCTTCAATATTGAAGATTATTCTTCAATATTGAAGATTATTCTTCAATATTGAAGAATATTCTTCAATATAGAAGAATATTCTTCAATATTGAAGAATATTCTTTATTTTTAAAAATAAAGAATATTCTTCAATATTGAAGAATAATCTTCAATATTGAAGAATAATCTTTATTGTTAAAATTAAAGAATATTCTTCAATATTGAAGATTATTCTTCAATATTGAAGATTATTCTTCAATATTGAAGAATATTCTTCAATATTGAAGAATATTCTTCAATATTGAAGATTATTCTTCAATATTGAAGATTATTCTTCAATATTGAAGAATATTCTTCAATATTGAAGATTATTCTTCAATATTGAAGATTATTCTTCAATATTGAAGAATAATCTTCAATATTGAAGAATATTCTTTAATTTTAAAAATAAAGAATATTCTTCAATATTGAAGATTATTCTTCAATATTGAAGATTATTCTTCAATATTGAAGAATATTCTTCAATATAGAAGAATATTCTTCAATATTGAAGATTATTCTTCAATATTGAAGATTATTCTTCAATATTGAAGATTATTCTTCAATATTGAAGAATATTCTTCAATATAGAAGAATATTCTTCAATATTGAAGAATATTCTTTATTTTTAAAAATAAAGAATATTCTTCAATATTGAAGAATAATCTTCAATATTGAAGAATAATCTTCAATATTGAAGAATAATCTTCAATATTGAAGAATATTCTTCAATATTGAAGAATAATCTTCAATATTTAAGAATATTCTTTATTTTTAAAATTAAAGAATATTCTTCAATATTGAAGATTATTCTTCAATATTGAAGAATAAAGATTATTCTTCAATATTGAAGAATATTCTTCAATATTGAAGAATATTCTTCAATATTGAAGAATATTCTTCAATATTGAAGAATAATCTTCAATATTGAAGAATATTCTTTATTTTTAAAATTAAAGAATATTCTTCAATATTGAAGATTATTCTTCAATATTGAAGAATAAAGATTATTCTTCAATATAGAAGAATATTCTTCAATATAGAAGAATATTCTTCAATATTGAAGATTATTCTTCAATATTGAAGATTATTCTTCAATATTGAAGAATAATCTTCAATATTTGAGAATATTCTTCAATATTGAAGAATATTCTTCTATATTGAAGATTATTCTTCAATATTGAAGAATAAAGATTATTCTTCAATATTGAAGAATATTCTTCTATATTGAAGAATAATCTTTATTCTTCAATATTGAAGAATAATCTTCAATATTGAAGAATATTCTTCAATATAGAAGAATATTCTTCAATATTGAAGAATATTCTTCTATATTGAAGAATATTCTTCAATATTGAAGAATATTCTTCTATATTAAGAATATTCTTCAATATTGAAGAATATTCTTCAATATACAAGAATATTCTTCAATATTGAAGAATAATCTTTATTCTTCAATATTGAAGAATAAAGATTATTCTTCAATATTGAAGAATATTCTTCTATATTGAAGAATATTCTTCAATATTGAAGATTATTCTTCAATATTGAAGAATAAAGATTATTCTTCAATATAGAAGAATATTCTTCAATATAGAAGAATATTCTTCAATATAGAAGAATATTCTTCAATATTGAAGAATATTCTTCAATATTGAAGAATATTCTTCAATATTGAAGAATATTCTTCAATATTGAAGAATATTCTTCAATATTGAAGAATATTGTTCAATATTGAAGAATATTCTTCAATATTGAAGAATATTCTTCTATATTGAAGAATAATCTTCAATATTGAAGAATAATCTTCAATATTGAAGAATAATCTTCAATATTTAAGAATATTCTTCAATATTGAAGAATAAAGAATAATCTTCAATATTTAAGAATATTCTTCAATATTGAAGAATAAAGATTATTCTTCAATATTGAAGAATATTCTTCAATATTGAAGAATATTCTTCAATATTGAAGAATAATCTTCAATATTGAAGAATATTCTTTAATTTTAAAAATAAAGAATATTCTTCAATATTGAAGATTATTCTTCAATATTGAAGAATATTCTTCAATATTGAAGAATAAAGATTATTCTTCAATATTGAAGAATATTCTTCTATATTGAAGAATATTCTTCAATATTGAAGAATAATCTTTATTCTTCAATATTGAAGAATATTCTTTAATTTTAACAATAAAGAATATTCTTCAATATTGAAGATTATTCTTCAATATTGAAGATTATTCTTCAATATTGAAGAATATTCTTTAATTTTAAAAATAAAGAATATTCTTCAATATTGAAGAATATTCTTTAATTTTAACAATAAAGAATATTCTTCAATATTGAAGAATATTCTTTAATTTTAACAATAAAGAATATTCTTCAATATTGAAGATTATTCTTCAATATTGAAGATTATTCTTCAATATTGAAGAATAATCTTCAATATTGAAGATTATTCTTCAATATTGAAGAATATTCTTTATTTTTACAAATAAAGAATATTCTTCAATATTGAAGATTATTCTTCAATATTGAAGATTATTCTTCAATATTGAAGAATAATCTTCAATATTGAAGAATATTCTTTAATTTTAAAAATAAAGAATATTCTTCAATATTGAAGAATATTCTTTAATTTTAACAATAAAGAATATTCTTCAATATTGAAGAATATTCTTTAATTTTAACAATAAAGAATATTCTTCAATATTGAAGATTATTCTTCAATATTGAAGATTATTCTTCAATATTGAAGAATAATCTTCAATATTGAAGATTATTCTTCAATATTGAAGAATATTCTTTATTTTTACAAATAAAGAATATTCTTCAATATTGAAGATTATTCTTCAATATTGAAGATTATTCTTCAATATTGAAGAATATTCTTCAATATAGAAGAATATTCTTCAATATTGAAGAATATTCTTTATTTTTAAAAATAAAGAATATTCTTCAATATTGAAGAATAATCTTCAATATTGAAGAATAATCTTCAATATTGAAGAATATTCTTCAATATTGAAGAATAATCTTCAATATTGAAGAATAATCTTCAATATTGAAGAATATTCTTTATTGTTAAAATTAAAGAATATTCTTCAATATTGAAGATTATTCTTCAATATTGAAGATTATTCTTCAATATTGAAGAATATTCTTCAATATTGAAGAATATTCTTCAATATTGAAGATTATTCTTCAATATTGAAGATTATTCTTCAATATTGAAGAATATTCTTCAATATTGAAGAATATTCTTCAATATTGAAGATTATTCTTCAATATTGAAGATTATTCTTCAATATTGAAGAATAATCTTCAATATTGAAGAATAATCTTCAATATTGAAGAATATTCTTTAATTTTAAAAATAAAGAATATTCTTCAATATTGAAGATTATTCTTCAATATTGAAGATTATTCTTCAATATTGAAGAATATTCTTCAATATAGAAGAATATTCTTCAATATTGAAGATTATTCTTCAATATTGAAGATTATTCTTCAATATTGAAGATTATTCTTCAATATTGAAGATTATTCTTCAATATTGAAGAATATTCTTCAATATAGAAGAATATTCTTCAATATTGAAGAATATTCTTTATTTTTAAAAATAAAGAATATTCTTCAATATTGAAGAATAATCTTCAATATTGAAGAATAATCTTCAATATTGAAGAATAATCTTCAATATTGAAGAATAATCTTCAATATTGAAGAATATTCTTTATTGTTAAAATTAAAGAATATTCTTCAATATTGAAGATTATTCTTCAATATTGAAGATTATTCTTCAATATTGAAGAATATTCTTCAATATTGAAGAATATTCTTCAATATTGAAGATTATTCTTCAATATTGAAGATTATTCTTCAATATTGAAGATTATTCTTCAATATTGAAGATTATTCTTCAATATTGAAGAATAATCTTCAATATTGAAGAATATTCTTTAATTTTAAAAATAAAGAATATTCTTCAATATTGAAGATTATTCTTCAATATTGAAGATTATTCTTCAATATTGAAGATTATTCTTCAATATTGAAGAATATTCTTCTATATTGAAGAATAATCTTCAATATTGAAGAATAATCTTCAATATTGAAGAATAATCTTCAATATTGAAGATTATTCTTCAATATTGAAGATTATTCTTCAATATTGAAGATTATTCTTCAATATAGAAGAATATTCTTCAATATTGAAGAATATTCTTCTATATTGAAGAATATTCTTCAATATTGAAGAATATTCTTCAATATTGAAGAATAATCTTCAATATTGAAGAATAATCTTCAATATTGAAGAATAATCTTCAATATTTAAGAATATTCTTCAATATTGAAGAATAAAGATTATTCTTCAATATTGAAGATTATTCTTCAATATTGAAGAATATTCTTCTATATTGAAGAATATTCTTCAATATTGAAGATTATTCTTCAATATTGAAGAATATTCTTCTATATTGAAGAATAATCTTCAATATTGAAGAATAATCTTCAATATTGAAGAATAATCTTCAATATTGAAGAATAATCTTCAATATTGAAGAATATTCTTTATTTGTAAAAATAAAGAATATTCTTCAATATTGAAGATTATTCTTCAATATTGAAGAATATTCTTCTATATTGAAGAATATTCTTCAATATTGAAGAATAATCTTCAATATTGAAGAATAATCTTCAATATTGAAGAATATTCTTTAATTTTAAAAATAAAGAATATTCTTCAATATTGAAGATTATTCTTCAATGTTGAAGATTATTCTTCAATATTGAAGATTATTCTTCAATATAGAAGAATATTCTTCAATATTGAAGAATATTCTTCAATATTGAAGAATAATCTTCAATATTGAAGAATAATCTTCAATATTGAAGAATATTCTTTAATTTTAAAAATAAAGAATATTCTTCAATATTGAAGAATATTCTTCAATATTGAAGATTATTCTTCAATATTGAAGATTATTCTTCAATATTGAAGAATATTCTTTATTTTTACAAATAAAGAATATTCTTCAATATTGAAGATTATTCTTCAATATTGAAGATTATTCTTCAATATTGAAGAATATTCTTCAATATTGAAGAATATTCTTTATTTTTAAAAATAAAGAATATTCTTCAATATTGAAGAATATTCTTCAATATTGAAGAATAATCTTCAATATTGAAGAATAATCTTTATTTTTACAAATAAAGATTATTCTTCAATATTGAAGATTATTCTTCAATATTGAAGATTATTCTTCAATATTGAAGAATATTCTTCAATATTGAAGAATATTCTTTATTTTTAAAAATAAAGAATATTCTTCAATATTGAAGAATATTCTTCAATATTGAAGAATAATCTTCAATATTGAAGAATAATCTTCAATATTGAAGAATAATCTTCAATATTGAAGAATAATCTTCAATATTGAAGAATATTCTTCAATATTGAAGAATAATCTTCAATATTGAAGAATAATCTTCAATATTGAAGAATATTCTTCAATATAGAAGAATATTCTTCAATATAGAAGAATATTCTTCAATATTGAAGAATATTCTTCAATATTGAAGAATATTCTTCAATATTGAAGAATATTCTTCTATATTGAAGAATATTCTTCAATATTGAAGAATATTCTTCAATATTGAAGAATATTCTTCTATATTGAAGATTAATCTTCAATATTGAAGAATAATCTTCAATATTGAAGAATAATCTTCAATATTTAAGAATATTCTTCAATATTGAAGAATATTCTTCTATATTGAAGAATATTCTTCAATATTGAAGAATATTCTTCAATATTGAAGAATATTCTTCAATATTGAAGAATATTCTTCAATATTGAAGAATAATCTTCAATATTGAAGAATATTCTTTATTTTTAAAATTAAAGAATATTCTTCAATATTGAAGATTATTCTTCAATATTGAAGATTATTCTTCAATATTGAAGAATATTCTTCAATATTGAAGAATATTCTTCAATATTGAAGAATAATCTTCAATATTGAAGAATATTCTTTATTTTTAAAATTAAAGAATATTCTTCAATATTGAAGATTATTCTTCAATATTGAAGATTATTCTTCAATATTGAAGAATATTCTTCAATATTGAAGAATATTCTTCAATATTGAAGAATAATCTTCAATATTGAAGATTATTCTTCAATATTGAAGAATATTCTTTATTTTTACAAATAAAGAATATTCTTCAATATTGAAGATTATTCTTCAATATTGAAGAATAATCTTCAATATTGAAGAATAATCTTCAATATTGAAGATTATTCTTCAATATTGAAGAATAATCTTCAATATTGAAGAATAATCTTCAATATTGAAGATTATTCTTCAATATTGAAGAATAATCTTCAATATTGAAGAATATTCTTTAATTTTAACAATAAAGAATATTCTTCAATATTGAAGATTATTCTTCAATATTGAAGAATAATCTTCAATATTGAAGATTATTCTTCAATATTGAAGATTATTCTTCAATATTGAAGAATAATCTTCAATATTGAAGAATATTCTTTATTTGTAAAAATAAAGAATATTCTTCAATATTGAAGAATAATCTTCAATATTGAAGATTATTCTTCAATATTGAAGAATAATCTTCAATATTGAAGAATAATCTTCAATATTGAAGATTATTCTTCAATATTGAAGAATAATCTTCAATATTGAAGAATATTCTTTATTGTTAAAATTAAAGAATATTCTTCAATATTGAAGATTATTCTTCAATATTGAAGAATAATCTTCAATATTGAAGATTATTCTTCAATATTGAAGATTATTCTTCAATATTGAAGAATAATCTTCAATATTGAAGATTATTCTTCAATATTGAAGAATATTCTTTATTTTTACAAATAAAGAATATTCTTCAATATTGAAGATTATTCTTCAATATTGAAGAATAATCTTCAATATTGAAGAATAATCTTCAATATTGAAGAATATTCTTTAATTTTAAAAATAAAGAATATTCTTCAATATTGAAGATTATTCTTCAATATTGAAGAATAATCTTCAATATTGAAGAATATTCTTTAATTTTAAAAATAAAGAATATTCTTCAATATTGAAGAATATTCTTTAATTTTAACAATAAAGAATATTCTTCAATATTGAAGAATATTCTTTAATTTTAACAATAAAGAATATTCTTCAATATTGAAGATTATTCTTCAATATTGAAGATTATTCTTCAATATTGAAGAATAATCTTCAATATTGAAGATTATTCTTCAATATTGAAGAATATTCTTTATTTTTACAAATAAAGAATATTCTTCAATATTGAAGATTATTCTTCAATATTGAAGATTATTCTTCAATATTGAAGAATATTCTTCAATATAGAAGAATATTCTTCAATATTGAAGAATATTCTTTATTTTTAAAAATAAAGAATATTCTTCAATATTGAAGAATAATCTTCAATATTGAAGAATAATCTTCAATATTGAAGAATAATCTTCAATATTGAAGAATATTCTTCAATATTGAAGAATAATCTTCAATATTGAAGAATAATCTTCAATATTGAAGAATATTCTTTATTGTTAAAATTAAAGAATATTCTTCAATATTGAAGATTATTCTTCAATATTGAAGATTATTCTTCAATATTGAAGAATATTCTTCAATATTGAAGAATATTCTTCAATATTGAAGATTATTCTTCAATATTGAAGATTATTCTTCAATATTGAAGAATATTCTTCAATATTGAAGAATATTCTTCAATATTGAAGATTATTCTTCAATATTGAAGATTATTCTTCAATATTGAAGAATATTCTTCAATATAGAAGAATATTCTTCAATATTGAAGATTATTCTTCAATATTGAAGATTATTCTTCAATATTGAAGATTATTCTTCAATATTGAAGAATATTCTTCAATATAGAAGAATATTCTTCAATATTGAAGAATATTCTTTATTTTTAAAAATAAAGAATATTCTTCAATATTGAAGAATAATCTTCAATATTGAAGAATAATCTTCAATATTGAAGAATAATCTTCAATATTGAAGAATATTCTTCAATATTGAAGAATAATCTTCAATATTGAAGAATAATCTTCAATATTGAAGAATATTCTTTATTGTTAAAATTAAAGAATATTCTTCAATATTGAAGATTATTCTTCAATATTGAAGATTATTCTTCAATATTGAAGAATATTCTTCAATATTGAAGATTATTCTTCAATATTGAAGATTATTCTTCAATATTGAAGAATATTCTTTATTTTTACAAATAAAGAATATTCTTCAATATTGAAGATTATTCTTCAATATTGAAGATTATTCTTCAATATTGAAGAATAATCTTCAATATTGAAGAATAATCTTCAATATTGAAGAATATTCTTTAATTTTAAAAATAAAGAATATTCTTCAATATTGAAGATTATTCTTCAATATTGAAGATTATTCTTCAATATTGAAGAATATTCTTCAATATAGAAGATTATTCTTCAATATTGAAGATTATTCTTCAATATTGAAGATTATTCTTCAATATTGAAGAATATTCTTCTATATTGAAGAATAATCTTCAATATTGAAGAATAATCTTCAATATTGAAGAATAATCTTCAATATTGAAGAATAATCTTCAATATTGAAGATTATTCTTCAATATTGAAGATTATTCTTCAATATTGAAGATTATTCTTCAATATAGAAGAATATTCTTCAATATTGAAGAATATTCTTCAATATTGAAGAATATTCTTCAATATTGAAGAATATTCTTCTATATTGAAGAATATTCTTCAATATTGAAGAATATTCTTCAATATTGAAGAATATTCTTCTATATTGAAGAATAATCTTCAATATTGAAGAATAATCTTCAATATTGAAGAATAATCTTCAATATTTAAGAATATTCTTCAATATTGAAGAATAAAGATTATTCTTCAATATTGAAGATTATTCTTCAATATTGAAGAATATTCTTCAATATTGAAGATTATTCTTCAATATAGAAGAATATTCTTCAATATTGAAGATTATTCTTCAATATTGAAGAATATTCTTCAATATTGAAGATTATTCTTCAATATTGAAGAATATTCTTCTATATTGAAGAATAATCTTCAATATTGAAGAATAATCTTCAATATTGAAGAATAATCTTCAATATTGAAGAATAATCTTCAATATTGAAGAATATTCTTTATTTGTAAAAATAAAGAATATTCTTCAATATTGAAGATTATTCTTCAATATTGAAGAATATTCTTCTATATTGAAGAATATTCTTCAATATTGAAGAATAATCTTCAATATTGAAGAATAATCTTCAATATTGAAGAATATTCTTTAATTTTAAAAATAAAGAATATTCTTCAATATTGAAGATTATTCTTCAATGTTGAAGATTATTCTTCAATATTGAAGATTATTCTTCAATATAGAAGAATATTCTTCAATATTGAAGAATATTCTTCAATATTGAAGAATAATCTTCAATATTGAAGAATAATCTTCAATATTGAAGAATATTCTTTAATTTTAAAAATAAAGAATATTCTTCAATATTGAAGATTATTCTTCAATATTGAAGATTATTCTTCAATATTGAAGATTATTCTTCAATATTGAAGATTATTCTTCAATATTGAAGAATATTCTTCAATATTGAAGATTATTCTTCAATATTGAAGAATATTCTTTATTTTTACAAATAAAGAATATTCTTCAATATTGAAGATTATTCTTCAATATTGAAGATTATTCTTCAATATTGAAGATTATTCTTCAATATTGAAGAATATTCTTTATTTTTACAAATAAAGAATATTCTTCAATATTGAAGATTATTCTTCAATATTGAAGATTATTCTTCAATATTGAAGATTATTCTTCAATATTGAAGATTATTCTTCAATATTGAAGAATATTCTTCAATATTGAAGAATAATCTTCAATATTGAAGAATAATCTTCAATATTGAAGAATAATCTTCAATATTGAAGAATATTCTTTATTTGTAAAAATAAAGAATATTCTTCAATATTGAAGAATAATCTTCAATATTGAAGAATAATCTTCAATATTGAAGAATATTCTTCAATATTGAAGAATAATCTTCAATATTGAAGAATAATCTTCAATATTGAAGAATAATCTTCAATATTGAAGAATATTCTTTATTTTTAAAATTAAAGAATATTCTTCAATATTGAAGATTATTCTTCAATATTGAAGATTATTCTTCAATATTGAAGAATATTCTTCAATATTGAAGAATATTCTTCAATATTGAAGATTATTCTTCAATATTGAAGATTATTCTTCAATATTGAAGAATATTCTTTATTTTTACAAATAAAGAATATTCTTCAATATTGAAGATTATTCTTCAATATTGAAGAATAATCTTCAATATTGAAGAATAATCTTCAATATTGAAGAATATTCTTCAATATTGAAGATTATTCTTCAATATTGAAGAATAATCTTCAATATTGAATAATATTCTTCAATATTGAAGATTATTCTTCAATATTGAAGATTATTCTTCAATATTGAAGAATATTCTTCAATATTGAAGATTATTCTTCAATATTGAAGAATATTCTTTATTTTTACAAATAAAGATTATTCTTCAATATTGAAGAATATTCTTCAATATAGAAGAATATTCTTCAATATTGAAGATTATTCTTCAATATTGAAGATTATTCTTCAATATTGAAGAATAATCTTCAATATTGAAGAATATTCTTTTATTCTTCGATATTGAAGATTATTCTTCAATATTGAAGATTATTCTTCAATATTGAAGAATAATCTTCAATATTGAAGAATAATCTTCAATATTGAAGAATATTCTTCAATATTGAAGAATATTCTTCAATATAGAAGAATATTCTTCAATATAGAAGAATATTCTTCAATATTGAAGATTATTCTTCAATATTGAAGATTATTCTTCAATATTGAAGATTATTCTTCAATATTGAAGAATATTCTTCTATATTGAAGAATAATCTTCAATATTGAAGAATAATCTTCAATATTGAAGAATAATCTTCAATATTGAAGAATATTCTTCAATATTGAAGAATAAAATTTATTTTAAAAAATAACGAATATTCTTCAATATTGAAGAATATTCTTCAATATTGAAGAATAATCTTCAATATTGAAGAATATTCTTCAATATTGAAGAATAATCTTCAATATTGAAGATTATTCTTCAATATTGAAGAATATTCTTCTATATTGAAGTATAATCTTCAATATTGAAGAATAATTTTTATTTTTAAAAATAAAGAATATTGTTCAATATTGAAGAATATTCTTCAATATTGAAGAATATTCTTCAATATTGAAGAATAATCTTCAATATTGAAGAATAAAAGAATATTCTTCAATATTGAAGATTATTCTTCAATATTGAAGAATATTCGTTATTTTTAAAAATAAACGAATATTCTTCAATATTGAAGATTATTCTTCAATATTGAAGATTATTCTTCAATATTGAAGAATAATCTTCAATATTGAAGAATATTCTTCAATATTGAACAATATTCTTCAATATTGAACAATATTCTTCAATATTGAACAATATTCTTCAATATTGAAGAATATTCGTTATTTTTAAAAATAAAGATTATTCTTCAATATTGAAGATTATTCTTCAATATTGAAGAATATTCTTCAATATAGAAGATTATTCTTCAATATTGAAGATTATTCTTCAATATTGAAGATTATTCTTCAATATTGAAGATTATTCTTCAATATTGAAGATTATTCTTCAATATTGAAGATTAGTCTTCAATATTGAAGATTATTCTTCTATATTGAGGAATAATAATCTTTAATATTGAAGAATAATCTTTATTCTTCAATATTGAAGAATAATCTTCAATATTGAAGAATATTCTTCAATATAGAAGAATATTCTTCAATATTGAAGAATATTCTTCTATATTAAGAATATTCTTCAATATTGAAGAATATTCTTCAATATAGAAGAATATTCTTCAATATTGAAGAATAATCTTTATTCTTCAATATTGAAGAATAAAGATTATTCTTCAATATAGAAGAATATTCTTCAATATAGAAGAATATTCTTCAATATAGAAGAATATTCTTCAATATTGAAGAATATTCTTCAATATTGAAGAATATTCTTCAATATTGAAGAATATTCTTCTATATTGAAGAATATTCTTCAATATTGAAGAATATTCTTCAATATTGAAGAATATTCTTCTATATTGAAGAATAATCTTCAATATTGAAGAATAATCTTCAATATTGAAGAATAATCTTCAATATTTAAGAATATTCTTCAATATTGAAGAATAAAGATTATTCTTCAATATTGAAGAATATTCTTCTATATTGAAGAATATTCTTCAATATTGAAGAATATTCTTCAATATTGAAGATTATTCTTCAATATTGAAGATTATTCTTCAATATTGAAGAATATTCTTCAATATTGAAGAATATTCTTCAATATTGAAGAATAATCTTCAATATTGAAGAATAATCTTCAATATTGAAGAATATTCTTTAATTTTAAAAATAAAGAATATTCTTCAATATTGAAGAATAAAGATTATTCTTCAATATTGAAGAATATTCTTCTATATTGAAGAATATTCTTCAATATTGAAGAATAATCTTTATTCTTCAATATTGAAGAATATTCTTTAATTTTAACAATAAAGAATATTCTTCAATATTGAAGATTATTCTTCAATATTGAAGATTATTCTTCAATATTGAAGAATAATCTTCAATATTGAAGATTATTCTTCAATATTGAAGAATATTCTTTATTTTTACAAATAAAGAATATTCTTCAATATTGAAGATTATTCTTCAATATTGAAGATTATTCTTCAATATTGAAGATTATTCTTCAATATAGAAGAATATTCTTCAATATTGAAGAATATTCTTTATTTTTAAAAATAAAGAATATTCTTCAATATTGAAGAATAATCTTCAATATTGAAGAATAATCTTCAATATTGAAGAATAATCTTCAATATTGAATAATAATCTTCAATATTGAAGAATATTCTTCAATATTGAAGAATAATCTTCAATATTGAAGAATAATCTTCAATATTGAAGAATATTCTTCAATATTGAAGAATATTCTTCAATATTGAAGAATAATCTTCAATATTGAAGAATAATCTTCAATATTGAAGAATATTCTTTATTGTTAAAATTAAAAAATATTCTTCAATATTGAAGATTATTCTTCAATATTGAAGATTATTCTTCAATATTGAAGAATATTCTTCAATATTGAAGAATATTCTTCAATATTGAAGATTATTCTTCAATATTGAAGATTATTCTTCAATATTGAAGAATATTCTTTATTTTTACAAATAAAGAATATTCTTCAATATTGAAGATTATTCTTCAATATTGAAGATTATTCTTCAATATTGAAGAATATTCTTCAATATAGAAGAATATTCTTCAATATTGAAGATTATTCTTCAATATTGAAGATTATTCTTCAATATTGAAGATTATTCTTCAATATTGAAGAATATTCTTCTATATTGAAGAATAATCTTCAATATTGAAGAATAATCTTCAATATTGAAGAATAATCTTCAATATTGAAGAATAATCTTCAATATTGAAGAATAATCTTCAATATTGAAGATTATTCTTCAATATTGAAGATTATTCTTCAATATTGAAGAATATTCTTCTATATTGAAGAATATTCTTCAATATTGAAGAATATTCTTCAATATTGAAGAATATTCTTCAATATTGAAGAATATTCTTCTATATTGAAGAATAATCTTCAATATTGAAGAATAATCTTCAATATTGAAGAATAATCTTCAATATTTAAGAATATTCTTCAATATTGAAGAATAAAGATTATTCTTCAATATTGAAGATTATTCTTCAATATTGAAGAATATTCTTCTATATTGAAGAATATTCTTCAATATTGAAGATTATTCTTCAATATTGAAGAATATTCTTCTATATTGAAGAATAATCTTCAATATTGAATAATAATCTTCAATATTGAAGAATAATCTTCAATATTGAAGAATAATCTTCAATATTGAAGAATATTCTTTATTTGTAAAAATAAAGAATATTCTTCAATATTGAAGATTATTCTTCAATATTGAAGAATATTCTTCTATATTGAAGAATATTCTTCAATATTGAAGAATAATCTTCAATATTGAAGAATAATCTTCAATATTGAAGAATAATCTTCAATATTGAAGATTATTCTTCAATGTTGAAGATTATTCTTCAATATTGAAGATTATTCTTCAATATAGAAGAATATTCTTCAATATTGAAGAATATTCTTCAATATTGAAGAATAATCTTCAATATTGAAGAATAATCTTCAATATTGAAGAATATTCTTTAATTTTAAAAATAAAGAATATTCTTCAATATTGAAGATTATTCTTCAATATTGAAGATTATTCTTCAATATTGAAGATTATTCTTCAATATTGAAGAATATTCTTTATTTTTACAAATAAAGAATATTCTTCAATATTGAAGATTATTCTTCAATATTGAAGATTATTCTTCAATATTGAAGAATATTCTTTATTTTTACAAATAAAGAATATTCTTCAATATTGAAGATTATTCTTCAATATTGAAGATTATTCTTCAATATTGAAGATTATTCTTCAATATTGAAGAATATTCTTCAATATTGAAGAATATTCTTTATTTTTAAAAATAAAGAATATTCTTCAATATTGAAGAATATTCTTCAATATTGAAGAATAATCTTCAATATTGAAGAATAATCTTCAATATTCAAGAATAATCTTCAATATTGAAGAATATTCTTTATTTGTAAAAATAAAGAATATTCTTCAATATTGAAGAATAATCTTCAATATTGAAGAATAATCTTCAATATTGAAGAATAATCTTCAATATTGAAGAATATTCTTTATTTTTAAAATTAAAGAATATTCTTCAATATTGAAGATTATTCTTCAATATTGAAGATTATTCTTCAATATTGAAGAATATTCTTCAATATTGAAGAATATTCTTCTATATTGAAGAATAATCTTCAATATTGAAGAATAATCTTCAACATTGAAGAATAATCTTCAATATTGAAGATTATTCTTCAATATTGAAGATTATTCTTCAATATTGAAGAATATTCTTCAATATTGAAGAATATTCTTCAATATTGAAGAATATTCTTCAATATTGAAGAATAAAGATTATTCTTCAATATTGAAGAATATTCTTCTATATTGAAGAATATTCTTCAATATTGAAGAATAATCTTTATTCTTCAATATTGAAGAATATTCTTTAATTTTAACAATAAAGAATATTCTTCAATATTGAAGATTATTCTTCAATATTGAAGAATAATCGTCAATATTGAAGATTATTCTTCAATATTGAAGATTATTCTTCAATATTGAAGAATAATCTTCAATATTGAAGATTATTCTTCAATATTGAAGAATATTCTTTATTTTTACAAATAAAGAATATTCTTCAATATTGAAGATTATTCTTCAATATTGAAGAATAATCTTCAATATTGAAGAATAATCTTCAATATTGAAGAATAATCTTCAATATTGAAGAATATTCTTTAATTTTAAAAATAAAGAATATTCTTCAATATTGAAGATTATTCTTCAATATTGAAGAATAATCTTCAATATTGAAGAATATTCTTTAATTTTAAAAATAAAGAATATTCTTCAATATTGAAGAATATTCTTTAATTTTAACATTAAAGAATATTCTTCAATATTGAAGAATATTCTTTAATTTTAACAATAAAGAATATTCTTCAATATTGAAGATTATTCTTCAATATTGAAGATTATTCTTCAATATTGAAGAATAATCTTCAATATTGAAGATTATTCTTCAATATTGAAGAATATTCTTTATTTTTACAAATAAAGAATATTCTTCAATATTGAAGATTATTCTTCAATATTGAAGAATATTCTTCAATATAGAAGAATATTCTTCAATATTGAAGAATATTCTTTATTTTTAAAAATAAAGAATATTCTTCAATATTGAAGAATAATCTTCAATATTGAAGAATAATCTTCAATATTGAAGAATAATCTTCAATATTGAAGAATATTCTTTATTGTTAAAATTAAAGAATATTCTTCAATATTGAAGATTATTCTTCAATATTGAAGATTATTCTTCAATATTGAAGAATATTCTTCAATATTGAAGAATATTCTTCAATATTGAAGATTATTCTTCAATATTGAAGATTATTCTTCAATATTGAAGAATATTCTTCAATATTGAAGAATATTCTTCAATATTGAAGATTATTCTTCAATATTGAAGATTATTCTTCAATATTGAAGAATATTCTTCAATATAGAAGAATATTCTTCAATATTGAAGATTATTCTTCAATATTGAAGATTATTCTTCAATATTGAAGATTATTCTTCAATATTGAAGAATATTCTTCAATATAGAAGAATATTCTTCAATATTGAAGAATATTCTTTATTTTTAAAAATAAAGAATATTCTTCAATATTGAAGAATAATCTTCAATATTGAAGAATAATCTTCAATATTGAAGAATAATCTTCAATATTGAAGAATATTCTTCAATATTGAAGAATAATCTTCAATATTGAAGAATAATCTTCAATATTGAAGAATATTCTTTATTTTTACAAATAAAGAATATTCTTCAATATTGAAGATTATTCTTCAATATTGAAGATTATTCTTCAATATTGAAGAATAATCTTCAATATTGAAGAATAATCTTCAATATTGAAGAATATTCTTTAATTTTAAAAATAAAGAATATTCTTCAATATTGAAGATTATTCTTCAATATTGAAGATTATTCTTCAATATTGAAGAATATTCTTCAATATAGAAGATTATTCTTCAATATTGAAGATTATTCTTCAATATTGAAGATTATTCTTCAATATTGAAGAATATTCTTCAATATAGAAGAATATTCTTCAATATTGAAGAATATTCTTTATTTTTAAAAATAAAGAATATTCTTCAATATTGAAGAATAATCTTCAATATTGAAGAATAATCTTCAATATTGAAGAATAATCTTCAATATTGAAGAATATTCTTCAATATTGAAGAATAATCTTCAATATTGAAGAATAATCTTCAATATTGAAGAATATTCTTTATTTTTACAAATAAAGAATATTCTTCAATATTGAAGATTATTCTTCAATATTGAAGATTATTCTTCAATATTGAAGAATAATCTTCAATATTGAAGAATAATCTTCAATATTGAAGAATATTCTTTAATTTTAAAAATAAAGAATATTCTTCAATATTGAAGATTATTCTTCAATATTGAAGATTATTCTTCAATATTGAAGAATATTCTTCAATATAGAAGATTATTCTTCAATATTGAAGATTATTCTTCAATATTGAAGATTATTCTTCAATATTGAAGAATATTCTTCTATATTGAAGAATAATCTTCAATATTGAAGAATAATCTTCAATATTGAAGAATAATCTTCAATATTGAAGAATAATCTTCAATATTGAAGATTATTCTTCAATATTGAAGATTATTCTTCAATATTGAAGATTATTCTTCAATATAGAAGAATATTCTTCAATATTGAAGAATATTCTTCAATATTGAAGAATATTCTTCAATATTGAAGAATATTCTTCAATATTGAAGAATATTCTTCTATATTGAAGAATATTCTTCAATATTGAAGAATATTCTTCAATATTGAAGAATATTCTTCTATATTGAAGAATAATCTTCAATATTGAAGAATAATCTTCAATATTGAAGAATAATCTTCAATATTTAAGAATATTCTTCAATATTGAAGAATAAAGATTATTCTTCAATATTGAAGATTATTCTTCAATATTGAAGATTATTCTTCAATATAGAAGAATATTCTTCAATATTGAAGATTATTCTTCAATATTGAAGAATATTCTTCAATATTGAAGATTATTCTTCAATATTGAAGAATATTCTTCTATATTGAAGAATAATCTTCAATATTGAAGAATAATCTTCAATATTGAAGAATAATCTTCAATATTGAAGAATATTCTTTATTTGTAAAAATAAAGAATATTCTTCAATATTGAAGATTATTCTTCAATATTGAAGAATATTCTTCTATATTGAAGAATATTCTTCAATATTGAAGAATAATCTTCAATATTGAAGAATAATCTTCAATATTGAAGAATATTCTTTAATTTTAAAAATAAAGAATATTCTTCAATATTGAAGATTATTCTTCAATGTTGAAGATTATTCTTCAATATTGAAGATTATTCTTCAATATAGAAGAATATTCTTCAATATTGAAGAATATTCTTCAATATTGAAGAATAATCTTCAATATTGAAGAATAATCTTCAATATTGAAGAATATTCTTTAATTTTAAAAATAAAGAATATTCTTCAATATTGAAGATTATTCTTCAATATTGAAGATTATTCTTCAATATTGAAGATTATTCTTCAATATTGAAGAATATTCTTTATTTTTACAAATAAAGAATATTCTTCAATATTGAAGATTATTCTTCAATATTGAAGATTATTCTTCAATATTGAAGAATATTCTTTATTTTTACAAATAAAGAATATTCTTCAATATTGAAGATTATTCTTCAATATTGAAGATTATTCTTCAATATTGAAGATTATTCTTCAATATTGAAGATTATTCTTCAATATTGAAGAATATTCTTCAATATTGAAGAATAATCTTCAATATTGAAGAATAATCTTCAATATTGAAGAATAATCTTCAATATTGAAGAATATTCTTTATTTGTAAAAATAAAGAATATTCTTCAATATTGAAGAATAATCTTCAATATTGAAGAATAATCTTCAATATTGAAGAATAATCTTCAATATTGAAGAATATTCTTCAATATTGAAGAATAATCTTCAATATTGAAGAATAATCTTCAATATTGAAGAATAATCTTCAATATTGAAGAATATTCTTTATTTTTAAAATTAAAGAATATTCTTCAATATTGAAGATTATTCTTCAATATTGAAGATTATTCTTCAATATTGAAGAATATTCTTCAATATTGAAGAATATTCTTCAATATTGAAGATTATTCTTCAATATTGAAGATTATTCTTCAATATTGAAGAATATTCTTTATTTTTACAAATAAAGAATATTCTTCAATATTGAAGATTATTCTTCAATATTGAAGAATAATCTTCAATATTGAAGAATAATCTTCAATATTGAAGAATATTCTTCAATATTGAAGATTATTCTTCAATATTGAAGAATAATCTTCAATATTGAATAATATTCTTCAATATTGAAGATTATTCTTCAATATTGAAGATTATTCTTCAATATTGAAGAATATTCTTCAATATTGAAGATTATTCTTCAATATTGAAGAATATTCTTTATTTTTACAAATAAAGATTATTCTTCAATATTGAAGAATATTCTTCAATATAGAAGAATATTCTTCAATATTGAAGATTATTCTTCAATATTGAAGATTATTCTTCAATATTGAAGAATAATCTTCAATATTGAAGAATATTCTTTTATTCTTCGATATTGAAGATTATTCTTCAATATTGAAGATTATTCTTCAATATTGAAGAATATTCTTCAATATTGAAGATTATTCTTCAATATTGAAGAATATTCTTTATTTTTACAAATAAAGATTATTCTTCAATATTGAAGAATATTCTTCAATATAGAAGAATATTCTTCAATATTGAAGATTATTCTTCAATATTGAAGATTATTCTTCAATATTGAAGAATAATCTTCAATATTGAAGAATATTCTTTTATTCTTCGATATTGAAGATTATTCTTCAATATTGAAGATTATTCTTCAATATTGAAGAATAATCTTCAATATTGAAGAATAATCTTCAATATTGAAGAATAATCTTCAATATTGAAGAATATTCTTCAATATAGAAGAATATTCTTCAATATTGAAGATTATTCTTCAATATTGAAGATTATTCTTCAATATTGAAGATTATTCTTCAATATTGAAGAATATTCTTCTATATTGAAGAATAATCTTCAATATTGAAGAATAATCTTCAATATTGAAGAATAATCTTCAATATTGAAGAATATTCTTCAATATTGAAGAATAAAATTTATTTTAAAAAATAACGAATATTCTTCAATATTGAAGAATATTCTTCAATATTGAAGAATAATCTTCAATATTGAAGAATATTCTTCAATATTGAAGAATAATCTTCAATATTGAAGATTATTCTTCAATATTGAAGAATATTCTTCTATATTGAAGTATAATCTTCAATATTGAAGAATAATTTTTATTTTTAAAAATAAAGAATATTGTTCAATATTGAAGAATATTCTTCAATATTGAAGAATATTCTTCAATATTGAAGAATAATCTTCAATATTGAAGAATAAAAGAATATTCTTCAATATTGAAGATTATTCTTCAATATTGAAGAATATTCGTTATTTTTAAAAATAAACGAATATTCTTCAATATTGAAGATTATTCTTCAATATTGAAGATTATTCTTCAATATTGAAGAATAATCTTCAATATTGAAGAATATTCTTCAATATTGAACAATATTCTTCAATATTGAACAATATTCTTCAATATTGAAGAATATTCGTTATTTTTAAAAATAAAGATTATTCTTCAATATTGAAGATTATTCTTCAATATTGAAGAATATTCTTCAATATAGAAGATTATTCTTCAATATTGAAGATTATTCTTCAATATTGAAGATTATTCTTCAATATTGAAGATTATTCTTCAATATTGAAGATTATTCTTCAATATTGAAGATTAGTCTTCAATATTGAAGATTATTCTTCTATATTGAGGAATAATAATCTTTAATATTGAAGAATAATCTTTATTCTTCAATATTGAAGAATAATCTTCAATATTGAAGAATATTCTTCAATATAGAAGAATATTCTTCAATATTGAAGAATATTCTTCTATATTAAGAATATTCTTCAATATTGAAGAATATTCTTCAATATAGAAGAATATTCTTCAATATTGAAGAATAATCTTTATTCTTCAATATTGAAGAATAAAGATTATTCTTCAATATAGAAGAATATTCTTCAATATAGAAGAATATTCTTCAATATAGAAGAATATTCTTCAATATTGAAGAATATTCTTCAATATTGAAGAATATTCTTCAATATTGAAGAATATTCTTCTATATTGAAGAATATTCTTCAATATTGAAGAATATTCTTCAATATTGAAGAATATTCTTCTATATTGAAGAATAATCTTCAATATTGAAGAATAATCTTCAATATTGAAGAATAATCTTCAATATTTAAGAATATTCTTCAATATTGAAGAATATTCTTCAATATTGAAGAATATTCTTCTATATTGAAGAATATTCTTCAATATTGAAGAATATTCTTCAATATTGAAGATTATTCTTCAATATTGAAGATTATTCTTCAATATTGAAGAATATTCTTCAATATTGAAGAATATTCTTCAATATTGAAGAATAATCTTCAATATTGAAGAATAATCTTCAATATTGAAGAATATTCTTTAATTTTAAAAATAAAGAATATTCTTCAATATTGAAGAATAAAGATTATTCTTCAATATTGAAGAATATTCTTCTATATTGAAGAATATTCTTCAATATTGAAGAATAATCTTTATTCTTCAATATTGAAGAATATTCTTTAATTTTAACAATAAAGAATATTCTTCAATATTGAAGATTATTCTTCAATATTGAAGATTATTCTTCAATATTGAAGAATAATCTTCAATATTGAAGATTATTCTTCAATATTGAAGAATATTCTTTATTTTTACAAATAAAGAATATTCTTCAATATTGAAGATTATTCTTCAATATTGAAGATTATTCTTCAATATTGAAGATTATTCTTCAATATAGAAGAATATTCTTCAATATTGAAGAATATTCTTTATTTTTAAAAATAAAGAATATTCTTCAATATTGAAGAATAATCTTCAATATTGAAGAATAATCTTCAATATTGAAGAATAATCTTCAATATTGAATAATAATCTTCAATATTGAAGAATATTCTTCAATATTGAAGAATAATCTTCAATATTGAAGAATAATCTTCAATATTGAAGAATATTCTTTATTGTTAAAATTAAAAAATATTCTTCAATATTGAAGATTATTCTTCAATATTGAAGATTATTCTTCAATATTGAAGAATATTCTTCAATATTGAAGAATATTCTTCAATATTGAAGATTATTCTTCAATATTGAAGATTATTCTTCAATATTGAAGAATATTCTTTATTTTTACAAATAAAGAATATTCTTCAATATTGAAGATTATTCTTCAATATTGAAGATTATTCTTCAATATTGAAGAATATTCTTCAATATAGAAGAATATTCTTCAATATTGAAGATTATTCTTCAATATTGAAGATTATTCTTCAATATTGAAGATTATTCTTCAATATTGAAGAATATTCTTCTATATTGAAGAATAATCTTCAATATTGAAGAATAATCTTCAATATTGAAGAATAATCTTCAATATTGAAGAATAATCTTCAATATTGAAGATTATTCTTCAATATTGAAGATTATTCTTCAATATTGAAGAATATTCTTCTATATTGAAGAATATTCTTCAATATTGAAGAATATTCTTCAATATTGAAGAATATTCTTCAATATTGAAGAATATTCTTCTATATTGAAGAATAATCTTCAATATTGAAGAATAATCTTCAATATTGAAGAATAATCTTCAATATTTAAGAATATTCTTCAATATTGAAGAATAAAGATTATTCTTCAATATTGAAGATTATTCTTCAATATTGAAGAATATTCTTCTATATTGAAGAATATTCTTCAATATTGAAGATTATTCTTCAATATTGAAGAATATTCTTCTATATTGAAGAATAATCTTCAATATTGAATAATAATCTTCAATATTGAAGAATAATCTTCAATATTGAAGAATAATCTTCAATATTGAAGAATATTCTTTATTTGTAAAAATAAAGAATATTCTTCAATATTGAAGATTATTCTTCAATATTGAAGAATATTCTTCTATATTGAAGAATATTCTTCAATATTGAAGAATAATCTTCAATATTGAAGAATAATCTTCAATATTGAAGAATATTCTTCTATATTGAAGAATAATCTTCAATATTGAAGAATAATCTTCAACATTGAAGAATAATCTTCAATATTGAAGATTATTCTTCAATATTGAAGATTATTCTTCAATATTGAAGAATATTCTTCAATATTGAAGAATATTCTTCAATATTGAAGAATATTCTTCAATATTGAAGAATAAAGATTATTCTTCAATATTGAAGAATATTCTTCTATATTGAAGAATATTCTTCAATATTGAAGAATAATCTTTATTCTTCAATATTGAAGAATATTCTTTAATTTTAACAATAAAGAATATTCTTCAATATTGAAGATTATTCTTCAATATTGAAGAATAATCGTCAATATTGAAGATTATTCTTCAATATTGAAGATTATTCTTCAATATTGAAGAATAATCTTCAATATTGAAGATTATTCTTCAATATTGAAGAATATTCTTTATTTTTACAAATAAAGAATATTCTTCAATATTGAAGATTATTCTTCAATATTGAAGAATAATCTTCAATATTGAAGAATAATCTTCAATATTGAAGAATAATCTTCAATATTGAAGAATATTCTTTAATTTTAAAAATAAAGAATATTCTTCAATATTGAAGATTATTCTTCAATATTGAAGAATAATCTTCAATATTGAAGAATATTCTTTAATTTTAAAAATAAAGAATATTCTTCAATATTGAAGAATATTCTTTAATTTTAACAATAAAGAATATTCTTCAATATTGAAGAATATTCTTTAATTTTAACAATAAAGAATATTCTTCAATATTGAAGATTATTCTTCAATATTGAAGATTATTCTTCAATATTGAAGAATAATCTTCAATATTGAAGATTATTCTTCAATATTGAAGAATATTCTTTATTTTTACAAATAAAGAATATTCTTCAATATTGAAGATTATTCTTCAATATTGAAGATTATTCTTCAATATTGAAGAATATTCTTCAATATAGAAGAATATTCTTCAATATTGAAGAATATTCTTTATTTTTAAAAATAAAGAATATTCTTCAATATTGAAGAATAATCTTCAATATTGAAGAATAATCTTCAATATTGAAGAATAATCTTCAATATTGAAGAATATTCTTCAATATTGAAGAATAATCTTCAATATTGAAGAATAATCTTCAATATTGAAGAATATTCTTTATTGTTAAAATTAAAGAATATTCTTCAATATTGAAGATTATTCTTCAATATTGAAGATTATTCTTCAATATTGAAGAATATTCTTCAATATTGAAGAATATTCTTCAATATTGAAGATTATTCTTCAATATTGAAGATTATTCTTCAATATTGAAGAATATTCTTCAATATTGAAGAATATTCTTCAATATTGAAGATTATTCTTCAATATTGAAGATTATTCTTCAATATTGAAGAATATTCTTCAATATAGAAGAATATTCTTCAATATTGAAGATTATTCTTCAATATTGAAGATTATTCTTCAATATTGAAGATTATTCTTCAATATTGAAGAATATTCTTCAATATTGAAGAATATTCTTTATTTTTAAAAATAAAGAATATTCTTCAATATTGAAGAATAATCTTCAATATTGAAGAATAATCTTCAATATTGAAGAATAATCTTCAATATTGAAGAATATTCTTCAATATTGAAGAATAATCTTCAATATTGAAGAATAATCTTCAATATTGAAGAATATTCTTTATTTTTACAAATAAAGAATATTCTTCAATATTGAAGATTATTCTTCAATATTGAAGATTATTCTTCAATATTGAAGAATAATCTTCAATATTGAAGAATAATCTTCAATATTGAAGAATATTCTTTAATTTTAAAAATAAAGAATATTCTTCAATATTGAAGATTATTCTTCAATATTGAAGATTATTCTTCAATATTGAAGAATATTCTTCAATATAGAAGATTATTCTTCAATATTGAAGATTATTCTTCAATATTGAAGATTATTCTTCAATATTGAAGAATATTCTTCAATATAGAAGAATATTCTTCAATATTGAAGAATATTCTTTATTTTTAAAAATAAAGAATATTCTTCAATATTGAAGAATAATCTTCAATATTGAAGAATAATCTTCAATATTGAAGAATAATCTTCAATATTGAAGAATATTCTTCAATATTGAAGAATAATCTTCAATATTGAAGAATAATCTTCAATATTGAAGAATATTCTTTATTTTTACAAATAAAGAATATTCATCAATATTGAAGATTATTCTTCAATATTGAAGATTATTCTTCAATATTGAAGAATAATCTTCAATATTGAAGAATAATCTTCAATATTGAAGAATATTCTTTAATTTTAAAAATAAAGAATATTCTTCAATATTGAAGATTATTCTTCAATATTGAAGATTATTCTTCAATATTGAAGAATATTCTTCAATATAGAAGATTATTCTTCAATATTGAAGATTATTCTTCAATATTGAAGATTATTCTTCAATATTGAAGAATATTCTTCTATATTGAAGAATAATCTTCAATATTGAAGAATAATCTTCAATATTGAAGAATAATCTTCAATATTGAAGAATAATCTTCAATATTGAAGATTATTCTTCAATATTGAAGATTATTCTTCAATATTGAAGATTATTCTTCAATATAGAAGAATATTCTTCAATATTGAAGAATATTCTTCAATATTGAAGAATATTCTTCAATATTGAAGAATATTCTTCAATATTGAAGAATATTCTTCTATATTGAAGAATATTCTTCAATATTGAAGAATATTCTTCAATATTGAAGAATATTCTTCTATATTGAAGAATAATCTTCAATATTGAAGAATAATCTTCAATATTGAAGAATAATCTTCAATATTTAAGAATATTCTTCAATATTGAAGAATAAAGATTATTCTTCAATATTGAAGATTATTCTTCAATATTGAAGAATATTCTTCAATATTGAAGATTATTCTTCAATATTGAAGAATATTCTTCAATATTGAAGATTATTCTTCAATATTGAAGAATATTCTTCTATATTGAAGAATAATCTTCAATATTGAAGAATAATCTTCAATATTGAAGAATAATCTTCAATATTGAAGAATAATCTTCAATATTGAAGAATATTCTTTATTTGTAAAAATAAAGAATATTCTTCAATATTGAAGATTATTCTTCAATATTGAAGAATATTCTTCTATATTGAAGAATATTCTTCAATATTGAAGAATAATCTTCAATATTGAAGAATAATCTTCAATATTGAAGAATATTCTTTAATTTTAAAAATAAAGAATATTCTTCAATATTGAAGATTATTCTTCAATGTTGAAGATTATTCTTCAATATTGAAGATTATTCTTCAATATAGAAGAATATTCTTCAATATTGAAGAATATTCTTCAATATTGAAGAATAATCTTCAATATTGAAGAATAATCTTCAATATTGAAGAATATTCTTTAATTTTAAAAATAAAGAATATTCTTCAATATTGAAGATTATTCTTCAATATTGAAGATTATTCTTCAATATTGAAGATTATTCTTCAATATTGAAGAATATTCTTCAATATTGAAGATTATTCTTCAATATTGAAGAATATTCTTTATTTTTACAAATAAAGAATATTCTTCAATATTGAAGATTATTCTTCAATATTGAAGATTATTCTTCAATATTGAAGAATATTCTTTATTTTTACAAATAAAGAATATTCTTCAATATTGAAGATTATTCTTCAATATTGAAGATTATTCTTCAATATTGAAGATTATTCTTCAATATTGAAGATTATTCTTCAATATTGAAGAATATTCTTCAATATTGAAGAATAATCTTCAATATTGAAGAATAATCTTCAATATTGAAGAATATTCTTCAATATTGAAGAATAATCTTCAATATTGAAGAATAATCTTCAATATTGAAGAATAATCTTCAATATTGAAGAATAATCTTCAATATTGAAGAATATTCTTCAATATTGAAGAATAATCTTCAATATTGAAGAATAATCTTCAATATTGAAGAATATTCTTTATTTTTAAAATTAAAGAATATTCTTCAATATTGAAGATTATTCTTCAATATTGAAGATTATTCTTCAATATTGAAGAATATTCTTCAATATTGAAGAATATTCTTCAATATTGAAGATTATTCTTCAATATTGAAGATTATTCTTCAATATTGAAGAATATTCTTTATTTTTACAAATAAAGAATATTCTTCAATATTGAAGATTATTCTTCAATATTGAAGAATAATCTTCAATATTGAAGAATAATCTTCAATATTGAAGAATATTCTTCAATATTGAAGATTATTCTTCAATATTGAAGAATAATCTTCAATATTGAATAATATTCTTCAATATTGAAGATTATTCTTCAATATTGAAGATTATTCTTCAATATTGAAGAATATTCTTCAATATTGAAGATTATTCTTCAATATTGAAGATTATTCTTCAATATTGAAGAATATTCTTTATTTTTACAAATAAAGATTATTCTTCAATATTGAAGAATATTCTTCAATATAGAAGAATATTCTTCAATATTGAAGATTATTCTTCAATATTGAAGATTATTCTTCAATATTGAAGAATAATCTTCAATATTGAAGAATATTCTTTTATTCTTCGATATTGAAGATTATTCTTCAATATTGAAGATTATTCTTCAATATTGAAGAATAATCTTCAATATTGAAGAATAATCTTCAATATTGAAGAATATTCTTCAATATTGAAGAATATTCTTCAATATAGAAGAATATTCTTCAATATAGAAGAATATTCTTCAATATTGAAGATTATTCTTCAATATTGAAGATTATTCTTCAATATTGAAGATTATTCTTCAATATTGAAGAATATTCTTCTATATTGAAGAATAATCTTCAATATTGAAGAATAATCTTCAATATTGAAGAATAATCTTCAATATTGAAGAATATTCTTCAATATTGAAGAATAAAATTTATTTTAAAAAATAACGAATATTCTTCAATATTGAAGAATATTCTTCAATATTGAAGAATAATCTTCAATATTGAAGAATATTCTTCAATATTGAAGAATAATCTTCAATATTGAAGATTATTCTTCAATATTGAAGAATATTCTTCTATATTGAAGTATAATCTTCAATATTGAAGAATAATTTTTATTTTTAAAAATAAAGAATATTGTTCAATATTGAAGAATATTCTTCAATATTGAAGAATAATCTTCAATATTGAAGAATAAAAGAATATTCTTCAATATTGAAGATTATTCTTCAATATTGAAGAATATTCGTTATTTTTAAAAATAAACGAATATTCTTCAATATTGAAGATTATTCTTCAATATTGAAGATTATTCTTCAATATTGAAGAATAATCTTCAATATTGAAGAATATTCTTCAATATTGAACAATATTCTTCAATATTGAACAATATTCTTCAATATTGAAGAATATTCGTTATTTTTAAAAATAAAGATTATTCTTCAATATTGAAGATTATTCTTCAATATTGAAGAATATTCTTCAATATAGAAGATTATTCTTCAATATTGAAGATTATTCTTCAATATTGAAGATTATTCTTCAATATTGAAGAATATTCTTCAATATAGAAGAATATTCTTCAATATTGAAGAATAATCTTTATTCTTCAATATTGAAGAATATTCTTCTATATTGAAGAATATTCTTCAATATTGAAGAATATTCTTCTATATTAAGAATATTCTTCAATATTGAAGAATATTCTTCAATATAGAAGAATATTCTTCAATATTGAAGAATAATCTTTATTCTTCAATATTGAAGAATAAAGATTATTCTTCAATATAGAAGAATATTCTTCAATATAGAAGAATATTCTTCAATATAGAAGAATATTCTTCAATATTGAAGAATATTCTTCAATATTGAAGAATATTCTTCAATATTGAAGAATATTCTTCTATATTGAAGAATATTCTTCAATATTGAAGAATATTCTTCAATATTGAAGAATATTCTTCTATATTGAAGAATAATCTTCAATATTGAAGAATAATCTTCAATATTGAAGAATAATCTTCAATATTTAAGAATATTCTTCAATATTGAAGAATAAAGATTATTCTTCAATATTGAAGAATATTCTTCTATATTGAAGAATATTCTTCAATATTGAAGAATATTCTTCAATATTGAAGATTATTCTTCAATATTGAAGATTATTCTTCAATATTGAAGAATATTCTTCAATATTGAAGAATATTCTTCAATATTGAAGAATAATCTTCAATATTGAAGAATAATCTTCAATATTGAAGAATATTCTTTAATTTTAAAAATAAAGAATATTCTTCAATATTGAAGAATAAAGATTATTCTTCAATATTGAAGAATATTCTTCTATATTGAAGAATATTCTTCAATATTGAAGAATAATCTTTATTCTTCAATATTGAAGAATATTCTTTAATTTTAACAATAAAGAATATTCTTCAATATTGAAGATTATTCTTCAATATTGAAGATTATTCTTCAATATTGAAGAATAATCTTCAATATTGAAGATTATTCTTCAATATTGAAGAATATTCTTTATTTTTACAAATAAAGAATATTCTTCAATATTGAAGATTATTCTTCAATATTGAAGATTATTCTTCAATATTGAAGATTATTCTTCAATATAGAAGAATATTCTTCAATATTGAAGAATATTCTTTATTTTTAAAAATAAAGAATATTCTTCAATATTGAAGAATAATCTTCAATATTGAAGAATAATCTTCAATATTGAAGAATAATCTTCAATATTGAATAATAATCTTCAATATTGAAGAATATTCTTCAATATTGAAGAATAATCTTCAATATTGAAGAATAATCTTCAATATTGAAGAATATTCTTTATTGTTAAAATTAAAAAATATTCTTCAATATTGAAGATTATTCTTCAATATTGAAGATTATTCTTCAATATTGAAGAATATTCTTCAATATTGAAGAATATTCTTCAATATTGAAGATTATTCTTCAATATTGAAGATTATTCTTCAATATTGAAGAATATTCTTTATTTTTACAAATAAAGAATATTCTTCAATATTGAAGATTATTCTTCAATATTGAAGATTATTCTTCAATATTGAAGAATATTCTTCAATATAGAAGAATATTCTTCAATATTGAAGATTATTCTTCAATATTGAAGATTATTCTTCAATATTGAAGATTATTCTTCAATATTGAAGAATATTCTTCTATATTGAAGAATAATCTTCAATATTGAAGAATAATCTTCAATATTGAAGAATAATCTTCAATATTGAAGAATAATCTTCAATATTGAAGAATAATCTTCAATATTGAAGATTATTCTTCAATATTGAAGATTATTCTTCAATATTGAAGAATATTCTTCTATATTGAAGAATATTCTTCAATATTGAAGAATATTCTTCAATATTGAAGAATATTCTTCAATATTGAAGAATATTCTTCTATATTGAAGAATAATCTTCAATATTGAAGAATAATCTTCAATATTGAAGAATAATCTTCAATATTTAAGAATATTCTTCAATATTGAAGAATAAAGATTATTCTTCAATATTGAAGATTATTCTTCAATATTGAAGAATATTCTTCTATATTGAAGAATATTCTTCAATATTGAAGATTATTCTTCAATATTGAAGAATATTCTTCTATATTGAAGAATAATCTTCAATATTGAATAATAATCTTCAATATTGAAGAATAATCTTCAATATTGAAGAATAATCTTCAATATTGAAGAATATTCTTTATTTGTAAAAATAAAGAATATTCTTCAATATTGAAGATTATTCTTCAATATTGAAGAATATTCTTCTATATTGAAGAATATTCTTCAATATTGAAGAATAATCTTCAATATTGAAGAATAATCTTCAATATTGAAGAATAATCTTCAATATTGAAGATTATTCTTCAATATTGAAGATTATTCTTCAATATTGAAGAATATTCTTTATTTTTACAAATAAAGAATATTCTTCAATATTGAAGATTATTCTTCAATATTGAAGATTATTCTTCAATATTGAAGAATATTCTTTATTTTTACAAATAAAGAATATTCTTCAATATTGAAGATTATTCTTCAATATTGAAGATTATTCTTCAATATTGAAGATTATTCTTCAATATTGAAGAATATTCTTCAATATTGAAGAATATTCTTTATTTTTAAAAATAAAGAATATTCTTCAATATTGAAGAATATTCTTCAATATTGAAGAATAATCTTCAATATTGAAGAATAATCTTCAATATTCAAGAATAATCTTCAATATTGAAGAATATTCTTTATTTGTAAAAATAAAGAATATTCTTCAATATTGAAGAATAATCTTCAATATTGAAGAATAATCTTCAATATTGAAGAATAATCTTCAATATTGAAGAATATTCTTTATTTGTAAAAATAAAGAATATTCTTCAATATTGAAGAATAATCTTCAATATTGAAGAATATTCTTCAATATTGAAGAATAATCTTCAATATTGAAGAATAATCTTCAATATTGAAGAATATTCTTTATTTTTAAAATTAAAGAATATTCTTCAATATTGAAGATTATTCTTCAATATTGAAGATTATTCTTCAATATTGAAGAATATTCTTCAATATTCAAGAATATTCTTCAATATTGAAGATTATTCTTCAATATTGAAGATTATTCTTCAATATTGAAGAATATTCTTTATTTTTACAAATAAAGAATATTCTTCAATATTGAAGATTATTCTTCAATATTGAAGAATAATCTTCAATATTGAAGAATAATCTTCAATATTGAAGAATATTCTTCAATATTGAAGATTATTCTTCAATATTGAAGAATAATCTTCAATATTGAATAATATTCTTCAATATTGAAGATTATTCTTCAATATTGAAGATTATTCTTCAATATTGAAGAATATTCTTCAATATTGAAGATTATTCTTCAATATTGAAGAATATTCTTTATTTTTACAAATAAAGATTATTCTTCAATATTGAAGAATATTCTTCAATATAGAAGAATATTCTTCAATATTGAAGATTATTCTTCAATATTGAAGATTATTCTTCAATATTGAAGAATAATCTTCAATATTGAAGAATATTCTTTTATTCTTCAATATTTAAGATTATTCTTCAATATTGAAGATTATTCTTCAATATTGAAGAATAATCTTCAATATTGAAGAATAATCTTCAATATAGAAGAATATTCTTCAATATTGAAGATTATTCTTCAATATTGAAGAATATTCTTCAATATAGAAGAATATTCTTCAATATAGAAGAATATTCTTCAATATTGAAGATTATTCTTCAATATTGAAGATTATTCTTCAATATTGAAGATTATTCTTCAATATTGAAGAATATTCTTCTATATTGAAGAATAATCTTCAATATTGAAGAATAATCTTCAATATTGAAGAATAATCTTCAATATTGAAGAATATTCTTCAATATTGAAGAATAAAATTTATTTTAAAAAATAACGAATATTCTTCAATATTGAAGAATATTCTTCAATATTGAAGAATAATCTTCAATATTGAAGAATATTCTTCAATATTGAAGAATAATCTTCAATATTGAAGATTATTCTTCAATATTGAAGAATATTCTTCTATATTGAAGTATAATCTTCAATATTGAAGTATAATCTTCAATATTGAAGAATAATTTTTATTTTTAAAAATAAAGAATATTGTTCAATATTGAAGAATATTCTTCAATATTGAAGAATAATCTTCAATATTGAAGAATAAAAGAATATTCTTCAATATTGAAGATTATTCGTTATTTTTAAAAATAAACGAATATTCTTCAATATTGAAGATTATTCTTCAATATTGAAGATTATTCTTCAATATTGAAGAATAATCTTCAATATTGAAGAATATTCTTCAATATTGAACAATATTCTTCAATATTGAACAATATTCTTCAATATTTAACAATATTCTTCAATATTGAAGAATATTCGTTATTTTTAAAAATAAAGATTATTCTTCAATATTGAAGATTATTCTTCAATATTGAAGAATATTCTTCAATATAGAAGATTATTCTTCAATATTGAAGATTATTCTTCAATATTGAAGATTATTCTTCAATATTGAAGATTATTCTTCAATATTGAAGATTAGTCTTCTATATTGAGGAATAATAATCTTTAATATTGAAGAATATTCATCAATATTTAAGATTATTCTTCAACTTTGAATAATATTGCTCTATATTTTGGATTATTCTTAAACATTGAAGACTATTCTTCACTATTGACTTATATTATTCAGGATTTTTCTACAATATTAATCTTCACAATTAATTATTATTACAAAATAATCTTCAATATTCATTAATAATCCTCTATTATTTATTTTTTAAATAATATATTACTTTTTAATATTAAATTATTTCAATATTCATATTTAATATATTCAACAATAATTCTTTAATAATCAACATCATTATTGAATAATGTTTTTCACAACTATTCAATATTAATTGCTTTTTTTATTTATTATTATATTTTACATATGATATTTACTTTTTCGCAATACATAATCCCCCAAAGGTCTTCACTGATTGCTTTTCAATTTTCACACAACGTTCCATTGCCATCCAAGCAGGTTTATATACATGTACGTATGTCACCTGTGACTAAACACAAGAGGTGGTTAAAACAAATTATCACCATTTCAAGTACTTTTATTGAGACAAGAAACAATACTTCTGAAAGGGATAGTACTTTACGGTATATCTACTCCCATCGACTTCAAGAACCTCAAGGGGGCGCACAAATTCACCGAGTACAATTCACAATACAAGATTCCAATTTAACATTGCAATTTATTATACTAAGCACAGCATCAAAATGTTTTCATCTTGGGGCAAAATTCTTGTACCTACCAGGTATACCGTATCATAATGATCTCACACATCCAGACAATTTTAAGTGGTGCACTACTTATTTCATTATTTCTATACTTATCCATATGTTGACACTCGAATGAACATTATGTATTAAAGTTCAAGTATGTTTATTGGGACAAGTTAACAATAATTTGTATAAACAACTTCAACAATGTTAAAAACATCAAAGATATGAATAATATCTTTTATTTTATAATGCTACATTAATAATATGAAATAAATTTTATATTTATTTTATAAGTATTATATATTCATTATTATATTGATTACCTATTTCATTCATTTAAAATATTTGATCATTACGATTATTATTAAATAATTACTGACTAGTGCATAACAATAAAGTATTAACGAATAATTATAATGAATATTCCTTGTAAAGTACAAATAAATTACTAACTACATCTATAGGTAGTAAATGAAACTTGCATTTATTTAATTACACTAATTACAATTCATGGGAATATTTCGTAGCTATCTCCAGGCTTATCACTTTCGGAGTTCCGCCGGAGCACCGACAACCCCGAAGGGCGAACGCGGCGGCTGCCCGCTGTAACTAGGAATGTGTGTCGACCTCATGGGCGCAGTAGTCTGCCCTCGGGCTCCATCCCTTTTCCTTGTTCATCAATGGTGTACCTTGTGCGCCTTCCGTACTCGGTTCTGGAAGTATTAAGGCAGTAAGGGCCGGCAGAAACGCCCATGCAGTATGAACGTGACGGGCAAGGAACCTACCCCTTAAGGGTACTGCTGGAATTAGTTTCTAAGAGGAGGAGGACATTTCCGGAAGCGAACAGGCCAAGTGTCATTATTGGATAAAGCCAGGGTGGTACCCTGTGCGAAAACTCTGAAAAGGAACACTGGCACAGGGGAAAGGAGTGACTAGAGGGGAAAGGAGGAGAAAAACATCTTCCAGGAACCTACTCTCTAGCGAAGTAAGGTAACTACCAACCCCAGCATAACTTTAGCGGGAAAAACCCACACAACTAAAAAAGGTTGGGGAGGGGGGGGGGGGGGAACCAGTTACCGTAACTGGGTCAAGGCCAGAAGTTAATCAAGGGGGAGGGATCTAGCAAGCAATAATTCAGTTCAAAATAACAACACAATATAAAACAAAAAATATTTATATGACCACTATGTATATAATAACTAATCAATATATAAATAAAACCATATTTCAAATATAAGAAACAGGTCTTAAGGCGCAACTGCAACATGCTTGCGTCCAGAGTGACAAATTATAAGGATGCTAACCGAGTCCGTTACAGTGATCTCCATTGTATGTTGCCCTCCGAAAGCATGTTACAAGTGTCATTGAGCACCTCCGAGCAGCAGTACCCCAACAACTTAAAGATCGGGCCATCTCAGGCAAAGTAAAATGGACACCAGGAAGGCTAGGGATCCGTAATTGTAAAACTTCTGCATAAACCAGCGGCCTGGAAGGCCGCATATTTATATGACCAATATAAATATAATACCTGAATAACATCGCCACCTTAACTCATCACAGGAAGAACGTTGGCTACAGAGCAGCCCCTGAACGCAGTCAGCTAACACGGCAGTGGCTAGGACAACTTTCCTGGCTACATTGGGCAGACAAAAACGTCTGGATAAACCACCAGCCGGGAGGCCGCAGATTCTTTCGGCCTACACCGGCCAGACAAAACAACTGCAAACGTTTACTGCTACTGGTAAACGAAACTGGTACTGCCTACCTGTCACTACTTAATGACACTCAAGAAAACAACTATAAAGGTAAAACGGTAAGGAAAATGACATGCACTTAAGCAATGCATAACTAGCAATAAATTGCTGAAGGAACGAATCATAATACGAGTCCAAGATAAACTTAAAGGGAGAGGCTTGAGGCCCGAACACAGCGCCTAGGACATCCTAGCTGACTTTACGTTATTATGTAAAGGCAAATCAGAAGTTAAACAAACAAATGTAAAACCACCAAAGAAACATGCACCTTGACACTGCATAACATTCATTAATAAATTAACGAAACTTATTTTCCATAAGTCCATGAAAACTTAAAGCTAGGGACCCGAGGCCTGTGACACAGCTACCCTAATCTACCTGATTGTACCTAATAACTTAAAACCGATAACCAAAATGATAAACATAAGTGTAAACCAGTAATAAATAAATACACATGCAGCAAGACGCTGCATAATTTGCCCCAATAGTTACCTGATGTAACTAAACTTCAATGCAGGGCCAGTAATCTTAAAGCAACAGGCAATGGGGGTGGGGGGGGGGGGCCCTACTCCGCGCCTATCACACCCTACCTCAGTTACTGGATAACTTAATGGCAAACAATAGTTAAACAATCAATTCCAAAACCAGTAGGAGTAAATCACATGCAGCTCGACCCGCATAAATTGCATTAATAAATTGAGGTACATTAAGATTATCTTGGTATTGCGTACCATTAAAGTCAAAGCCATGAGGCTTGTAACTCAGGAACTAGCACAACCTAGGTTACTTTACTTAGTAAACTATACAAGAAGCCACTTATTAAAACATGCACGAGGGAAATGCATAAATTCTAATAAATTCCAGAGAAACAAATCGTAGTTGCAAGCGCAAGGAACTTAACACCAACAGACTTGGACCCGTGATGCGCGTCAAAGATAAATAAATTGTGAGCCATAACACATTGTAACTGAAAGACAATAATATAACATTTTATATAGCCAGCGTTTAGAGTAGAGTAAGTCGATGATCTAACACTAGATTCACGTCACCTTACCTTTACATTTATATCTATTAACAATTTAACTGCATTTCCGTAATGTTTCCCACATATTACAAACTTATATTTAGTTATTCTATGAAATCAAATGTTATATATACAAGAAGGTACGTTGAGTTTGTTAGAATACATACAAGTGTAAATACCATGCTAAGGCCATTAGTACGCGCAGCCTTTCGCCCAGGTCCTTAATTTAACAATTTTAAGTAGGTAAATTCTAGCGGAATTAATACAATGCTTCATACATTGCAATAAAGACAAACAATACGAGATTAGTAGGTACAGGTATATTAAACCACATTGGTATATTAAACCTCCGATTGCATTAAGATTAATAGGCACCATTCAGCAAATTGAAAGCACATAACACAACAACGATCACAATGGTCAAGTTTTTTTTTTGCATTGGGTACATGATTAGGACATTGGGTACCACTACATACAGTGCAATTTTAAAGCAACAATGTAGAAAACTATGAAGATGCAATTAGGTACTTTTTACTTTAATTATTAGGTACTTCATTAGGAAGATTACGTTTACGATATTAGGAGATTACAGTAAGAAAATTATTAGGAAATTTGCTAATTCTAGTTTAAATATTTACTTATGATTCCCTGCAACTATCTATTCCTTTATGATTCAACAATTCCAACAATATTTCGACATCAACTATATATTTCCCCTTCCTTGACCAGACCACATTTACTGCCCTCTGTAAGGACGCGCCTTCTAGGCGAGTCCCTCCTATTTCTCTATTATATATACACAACTTTAATATCAATCCACATTAATAACCATTAAAAACACACTGGATATCTAATAACCATCAAATTAGATGCTCGACGATTCTGCACTATAAACATTTACAACAAATTTTAATTCTTTCGTACCTTGTATGCAAGAGTGAAACTTGATCCTTCAACAGCTGGAGGTTGTGTCCCTAGAGTAACTACACAGGATGGTATCAACGTCATCCACGTCTTTGGTACTCAAGCGTCTCACCTGCTAAACTATTGTATTCAGGATTCTGAACATTCTTATACGATAAACATTCCTTATCACCATTATCTCAAATACACGGCCATGCACTCTTCCAAAAACAAGACAGCTTGGGAGGGAGGGGGGCGCCTCATGGGTAACTTTTTAAATGGGACATGCACTGAGTTAGGAAACAAAGCGCCAGTCCACCTTCCCGACACAGTTGATAACCCCCAAACAAAGCTTAATCTTTTCTCTGGGAGCTGCGAGTGTGTGAGCTGTTCTTCATGTGTATTTCACCATCTATACATGAATACCGCTTAGCATTCATATATACACACCCAAGCTTACACACGTTATGTTCACTTCCAGCCATTTACTTTTATTATATAATAAAAGTGTTCCGTCTAGTAAGGCTGGGTCTCATGACGTCTAATGCTCAAAGTACACCACATGATTAATTCAGGAATGATAATATATTTAGTACTAATTGGGATTTCAGTTTTATGCACTACGTAACTAAATTCATGGAGGAACATGTGTTCAAATCAACATATCACACTCACCTGCAGGTCACAGCCTCTTCCATTACTCCGCAGTGTGGCGTTGGTTGGCCTCCACCCTGCTGTTTATCACAGAGATACTTCACCATTGCTGTTTCGCCCAGCCCGCACCTCTCCACACGCTGATCTGCATGAAATATAATGCATAATATGCATCCATTTAACCTTGACAACATTACTTAAGGTCTACAACCATCTATTTATGAATACTCTAGTCCAAACTCCTTACACCATTTTTTCTTCCCTGCGAATTCATTTGCTCTAGTATAATTGTATAATTAAACCTATAACAATTGGTATATTACTTTCTGATATGTATACCAACGTCTAACTCCGTTTAGATGAGGGAAAACTATAATACATAGCAAAACATGTCTTGCACCTCTGACGAGTGCAACTTTTTTCTCAATACCATCAAAGCGCAGCCATGACAATACCCTTACCCGACATGGTGTTTTGAGTGTGGGGATACCTAATATCCGAAGCTAAACACGAGATTTACAATTCTTCGGGTTTCCTAATCCCGCATAATCATCCTCCCTCCCCCCAATCAGCGTCTCTGTTACACTTGTGCCTAGACAACATTAACTGCCAAATAATTACCTACCAGTAGTAATTGGGGTACCTATATCACCACAGAATGCCTGATAATGTTCCAGGGAAAGGACACAATTCTCCATTAACAAAGTCAACACCACATACTTCCTGCTACACAATGATAACCAACAGCTCGTGCACCAATACCTGAAGCTCAACCTTAAGTTACAAAAGTCACTTGTGTTTCTTTTTTCACTTTTGCCTACACTACTGGTGGCGCGCACGCTATCCCGCTCACTACACAATTACACCAATATCAACATCACCACCTACACACTCCACGTGTACCGTCGCCAGCCACCTACAGTAAACAAGACAAATACTGTCACGAGGGTCACATCTGGAGTTGAAATTAATCAGCCATTGCTCGCAAGTCAACCGGAACCTTCACATCCACTACACGTATAAATGATATTGTTGAGCTTTATTTTTATGAGCTCTGTGTCCTACGAAGGCGGTCGAGCTTATTTCATGCTGTATATTTATTATAAACAAATTCACTTAAAAATGGCAGTAACATTTCAATAATAAGTGCATTTTTAATGTTATCACCTATGTACGTCAAACGACTCTGGTAAATTTATGTCTACGTCCTTCGACGAGGACAGGAAGGCTACGTATTGTCAACGGTTCCCCTCCCCTCATACGTCAAATTATGTACCCAGGTAACCCGAACACTTTAAAGTGTAGGGGACAACAGCACTTTAAAATTGGATAAAAGACTACACTCGACCCCGAGCGCCCAAATCCTATCGACCGACTTACTACTCTTAATGACCAAAGTTACCGGAAGCAACACCACTATTCTCCTTACAGACTAGATTTTTACAATATTTGATCAACTTTTTACACCACTTCATGTTAATTACCGTAACTCTTACAGTTTCATATTTAAAACAAAACTTATGGGGGTCCTGATATGGCTGTAGTAATGACTGCTCAAACTTCCATTGTCTAAAGTAGGAACCAATTTTGGCTAATCCCAATACAATATTACTATGCCTAACTATTTCCCTTGTGCCGGATAGGCCCATCATACCTTGGTAACTCAAGTAGCACAACTGCAACATCTGCCACCAGCTTCTGCTCGGCAGGGTATGATTGGAATCATCGGTCCTTCAAGACTGCTGTGGAAAAACAAAATACAATGTTACAAATCAATACAGTACGTAAACATTTATAAATATCTTTTAGTAATGATTATGGCTCAGTACTAAAAATATCCCTGTATATATACCCCCCAACAGGGGGTATATACGCAAGCTATAAAATAATAGATTTTTGCCCCTATGTGCGTTTTGACGGTGTACAGAGTGACAGTGTAACCTAGGGGTCTGTCAGCCCTAGCGACCCCAAAGGGTAACGGGGTACCAGCTCAGAGTAACAAAACGCCCTAACACTAACCTGTACACCTCTACTCGGCTAATTCTAGGGGCAAAATAACGTTCCGTTGCGCCTCAATGAGCACGTGGACTCAATAGCCAATCACGTTTCTTATTTTCAGTTGACGTCACATTGTCGCAAGCTGTACTGTCATTGGTCGGCTCGACGTAATTGGACACCTTAGTAGTTAATGAGATTTATTTTTGAAACTCAAATATATAAACTCAAATGTATACCCAAAGTATGAGAAACATACATGTACCAAATGGATGAGAAATTATTAATTTTGATACAATTTTCCTACTTAAAAGTATCTGTTAGATTAAGGACCTGCCCGAAACGCTGCGCGTACTAGTGGCTTTACAAGAGTGTAATTACTGTACTATGCTATGTAGTCTCACAAACCCAATGTACCTTCTTGTATATAAATAAATACATTTAATGTTTTACATTACACTCACAAATGATGATTTTCGAATACTTATTATTAAATATGTATTATTATATTTATTAAATAATAACATTACATATTCAAGCTGTATGTACAGTATAACACAGTACAGCATAGTACAGTACCGTAGAGTACAGTTCCGTACGGTACGATACTGTACTGTATACATTACAATACAGTACAGTACCGTACGATACAGTACAGTCAAGGGCACAGTACTGTACAGTACAATAGAGAACAGTACAGTACCGTACAGTACATTACAATACAGTACCGTACCGTACGATACAGTACAGTCAAGGGCACAGTACTGTACAGTACAATAGAGAACAGTACAGTACCGTGCAGTACAGTACCGTACAGTACAGTACCGTACAGTACAGTACCGTGGAGTTCAGGCCTCGCCACTGGAGGGGGGCAGTCGTCGCCACGTCTCGCGTTCCCAGTACTTGATAGCACTTTCTCTGTAACTAACTGACATTGTATCTATAAGGTGTGAATGATTCAAGAAATTGTTTATGTAATAATCTAAGATGAGGTCTGATAAAGACCTTTTGTGCCCTCTGTAATGCTTTTGCGCTACCGCCCACAGGATGAGTACGGGGTGCACAATAAACTAGCCGCCTTCGGCGGCAACAATCAAACCACTACTTGTTGGGCGCTGCGAGGGGGTGGTGCGGCCGCTGACCGGCGTGTTAGCTCGCGGCGGCTGGGAGTAGGCCGATTCGCCGTGTAAATACTGTAGGGCTTCCTTTCTCAGCTCCTGTTGATTGGCTTATTGAATATTCAAGAATATTAATGAAGATTATTATTGAATATTGAAGAATATTATTTAGTTTTGAAGATTAATAATGAATACAATTCTTCTAAAATAAATAATAGTCATTAATATTCTTAAATATTCAATAATAATCTGCAATAATATTCTTCATTATTCAATAATAATATTCAATAATATTACTCAATATTCAATAATATTCTTCAATAATATTCTTGAATATTCAATATTATTCTTCAATATTCATTAATATTCTTCCATATTCATTAATATTCTTCCATATTCATTAATATTCTTCAATATTCATTAATATTCTTCAATATTCATTAATATTCTTCAATATTGATTATTACTTTTGACGAATAATATTGAAGATTATTATTTAGTTTTCAAGAATATTATTGAATATTCTTCAAAACTAACTAATATTCAATAATGTTCTTCAATATTGAATAATATTGAGTTTGGAACATTATTCAATATTATTGATTTTGGTATTTAATTTTCATGTGTAAAATATAATATTTTTTTTTCCAAATACATAATCTCCGAAAGGTCTTCACTGATTGCTTTTCAATTTTCACACAACGTTCCATTTTCATCCAAGCAGGTTTATATATAATATGCACTATATACATACATACATGTCACCTGTGAATAAAAACAAGACCAAAAACATGAGGTTGTTAAAAACAAAACAGCAGCGTTCAATTCACGTATGTTTATTGAGACAAGCAAAAATACATCTGAAAGGGATAGAGTAGCTTCGGCTATTTCTACCCATCCCCGGCCCACAAATTCACTGAGTACAAATACAAGAATCCCATTTAACATTTCAGGTTAATATAGTACTATCTAAGAGTATAATACTGTACATCCACCGCACTAAATTTTAACCCATTAACGCTCAAAGATAATATTCTCACTCTACTTTCTTCCATGATTAATATTAAAACTATCTTTGCCCTGTCCGTCACATTCCGTGAGATACGAGATTTTCTCAGACAGACTCTCCCAACACAGTAACTATTGTGCAAGTGAGGAGAAAGCAAAAATGTTAAAAACATCAAAGGTATTATTACGAGAAACGTGACGAGCCAAAAGAGCATAGATGTTCTGCAGTCAAGGGAGGAGGGTGGGTGTTTCGAGCGTAGCGTAATGGAGCTGTGTAGGACTGAGGGGGAAAAACCTGGAGCGATTGCTTAAATGTGCGCCCCGATAAAGTTAGCTGGTCCAAGCGTAGCGTATGTTGCCCCTTCCCCGTATAGGTCACCTCCACTGGCCGGAGGCAGGCGTAGAAGGCGAGGGAGAAGAGCGCTCGGTAGCAGGTCTTCTCGTAAGTCGAGCGACAGGGCCCCCAGTAGTCGATGCAGTAGATGTCTGGTCACGGGCAATCGTCGTGCGGGGAGCCGTTGTGCCTTGTTGCGCGCTCCCTTAAGTAGTTGTGTGACTAGGAACTGGCGAGTAGGATCCTCCCTACCATGCAGCTTCAACATGAAGGCGATTGCCGCAAGGTAGGCGCTGAGAGAGCGGAAAGCCAAACCTCGGGACACCAGCGACTGCAGGAACTTCACCAGTGTCGTGGACGAGGCCTTGAAGGGACACTCGCGCCCCCTGTTGTTCGATACATACGCCACGTACTCCGCTCACTTATGTTGATACGCTCGCCGTGTCGCGGCCTGCAGGGAGTCGAGCAGCGTCCTTACAGTTTCAGGGTGAAGTTGCAGGGCAGGAGGTGCTGCGGGATTGCGGTTGGCTTCTCGGCGAGTCCTGCGTCTCGCAGGAACGAGGGCGGCAGTACCGTTGGAGGACGTGCTGGAAGAGCTGTGTCGCCGCCGTGTCGCCGCCGTGTCGCGTGTCTCCTCGCCCTTGACCGTGGGCGGCGCACAGGGGGGGAGGCTGTGCGTGTAGGCCGGTTCGCGAGGGCGTCCATGTCGCCCGCTCCGCCGGGGTTCGAAGTCTGCCGTCGCCTCGAATCGGAGGGGGGCCTCAGAGCCTGAGCAATGAGCGTCTGCACCGTTGCCCAGTCGGCGGCCGAAAGTTGTGGGGGTTCGTCACCCGCGCCCCCCGTGGCCACGCCGGTTGGGCGTGCATCGTGTATGTGGTCGCCGTCCGAGTCAGAGCCGCCCGAAGAGGTCTCCGAGGAGGAGGCGAAGCGAGCGGGTTTCACCCTTGCCCTGGCCGGTTGCGTCCTACCGCCCCTTCGTCCCTGTCCTCTTGTTGACGCCGCCCTTGTCCTCTTCTTCACCGCGGGGGGGGGGGGGGGGGAGGCATCACCGTACTGCGGAGAGGGGAAAATATAAGCGGGCGGCCAGGGCAGGACAGGAAAGCAAACATGGCTAAGCTTGTAAGCAAGATAACTTATAACCATGTAAAGCAAAGCATGGCAGAGAGAGAGAGAGATAGACAAACAATTAAAGAACTTGAGACATGGACATGACATACCATAAGCATAAGTAAACTGAAATAAGTAAAATAACGAGTACAACGCGTAAATAAAATATAACGAAAAGTAACAGGAAGCAGAAAAAGGCATAAGTAAAACGAAACGATAACTAAATAAATAAGCGAAAAGTGAACACAGCAAACAGAATAAGGACAGAAGTAATAACTGAAATAAAGGAATAAATAACGAAAAAACAGAAAATAAAGAAAACGAATGAAACCGTAGCAGTGAAACAGGGAGGGGGGAAAAAATAAACATAAGTAATAAAGTAAAAGTGAAAACGGAGAAAGACGATTAATTATTGGGTCTGAAATGGCATTGAATTCATCTGTCTGGTTTACCATACCGTTTATTTCGTGATTACTTTATTGTGTCATTGGGTTTTTTAACTATTTCTTATATGATAGTGATGCGAACCTCTGCGGCCACACTTACACAGGTACTTACTAACGTCTACATATTTCATCAATCTATTAAACAGTTTACAAGCATGAAAACTTCCCATTCAACTGTTATTGTTATAAAAGCATCCTGGTGTTTCTGAGCTCATTAACTATTCGTTTACAAATATTAAAACCGCTTAAGCTTGAGAAAACCTCTATACGTTCGTAAGTGATTGCATAACGTGTTCGATGATCTACCGTACCGAGTAAACCTATACTCGCTCCATTATCTTAATGGCATAACTAATTACACAAGCTATAATCCTATCCCTATTTACAGGTAACGGTTTTCCACCCTCCTATCTTACTGTGAGGTGTAGTAACCGTATAAAAGCCAGCGATTTGAGAATAGCAAAACAGTACAATCTCCAGTCAAGAACGTAGTACTCTGTGTAGGCACTTCTAATCGACCCAAGACGCTACAGCTTTGACACAGAGCAGGCACCAGACTACGACCTCATCCAGCTACAACGCTCTCCCACAGAGCTCCGCGACTCCGGCCACACTCACCTCTGCTCCAGGCTTGGTCTCAACGTGTACGACACTCCTGTATCCACGACTACTAAATAAATATGAAACTCACTAAACACTATGTATCTAATCAACGTAACATAAACGTACGTTACATACCCAAAAACATTTCATGTTCCAAATTTTCGGATGGGAGCATCACAGCATTTGGCCATCACATGAGGGCACTGGAATGGTGGGGGTACGACAAGGGAATGCTGGAGTTGAGAAAGGGACGAGGGAGTGAGGAGTGGTTCGGAGGAGGAGGGTACCGGGGAGCTGGGGAAGGTTGCTGTGGCTCAGCAACGCGTGGTCGGTTACAGCCAGTATTTGGCTGTAGTATTGAAGAATATTCTACAATAACAATTTCGGAGCTAAGCGACCTCGTGGTTGCACAGCCCATAGCAGCTGTGACTACCTGAGCAACGTTAAAAACAAAAACATGCATATCTTTCAGCCTGGATCGAACCGTCAACATTACGACTACGATTCTACAAGTCTGTGCATTCAGACCTCAAGCCCCCATGTTACTATTATTCTATTAACATTATTATATATATTATAGTTTACCATTTTCATGCGCGTTACTAACGTACAAAACTATTACCACAAATTCAGGCGAAGGCAAGTGATCACACTCATTATGAAACTACAGTTTATTACAAACTACAGCTTCACTGCAGTGGTTGCCGTGCTATTCTTGCAGTGATCCCACGGTCACTGCATGGAATTTCAAATCTTTTTCATGTAGATGAGTGAACATGGAAGAACACTTTCTTCATTCAAGAACCCCTTGTTTCTTGTGCCCTCACCTTATCTTCATTTGACATTCACAACTCTTTGGCGATGTTTCCGTTACTCACGGTGTGGTCGCGTGATCCTCGTCTTCAACTAATCTTTCGTCGACCTACTACGGAAGCACAGCCACACTTCAAAATCAACTGCTATATGCGCTGTTCCACGCTCGGATTCGCTGTACCAATCAACCATGATGCTTATCTCTCCACTCCTCATCTAAAAACAAAGATGAGGTATGTATTGTTTCCCCTTTGAACTAAGATTTTAAATAAAATCGTAACTTACTTACAATGCCCTCTTCGCATTTATTATTTTACCATTCCTTAGCCTATCTAATACACAACTTACTAAAATATTTTCACTGGATAAATACCAAACTTTAACCAATTCCTTTACTCATTTCTATATTTTATTGTCTTTTACAGTCAATGATCTAACACTAGATTCACGTCTGCTTTACATTTATATCTATTACCAATTTAACTTCATTTCGGTATCGTTTCCCATATATTACAAACTTATTTTATTCCCTACAATGCCAAACTAATCATTTTTATTTATATATACAAGAAGGTATATTGGGTTTGTTAGAATACATAACATGGTATTTACACTTGTAAGTACGCGCAGCCTTTCGGCCAGGTCCTTAAAATTTTCTTAGATTAAGTAGGTAAATTCTAGCGGAATTAATAAAATGATTGATTCATTGCAACAAAGAAAATACTAAACATGAGATTAGAGAGATTAGTAGGTACAGGTATATTAATTCCCTTAGTCTTTCCTCGTAGCTCATACCTCTCAGCTCGGGTACTAGTCTGGTGGCACACCTTTGAACTTTTTCCAGTTTAGTCTTATCCTTGACTAGATATGGACTCCATGCTGGGGCTGCATACTCCAGGATTGGCCTGACATATGTGGTATACAAAGTTCTGAATGATTCTTTACACAAGTTTCTGAATGCCGTTCGTATGTTGGCTAGCCTGGCATATGCCGCTGATGTTATCCGTTTGATATGTGCTGCAGGAGACAGGTCTGGCGTGATATCAACCCCCAAGTCTTTTTACTCTCAGACTCCTGAAGAATTTCCTCTCCCAGATGATACCTTGTATCTGGCCTCCTGCTCCCTACACCTATCTTCATTACATTACATTTGGTTGGGTTAAACTCTAACAACCATTTGTTCGACCATTCCTTCAGCTTGTCTAGGTCTTCTTGAAGCCTCAAACAGTCCTCTTCTGTTTTAATCCTTCTCATAATTTTAGCATCGTCCGCAAACATTGAGAGAAATGAATCGATACCCTCCGGGAGATCATTTACATATATCAGAAACAAGATAGGACCGAGTACAGAGCCCTGTGGGACTCCACTGGTGACTTCACGCCAATCGGAGGTCTCACCTCTCACCGTAACTCTCTGCTTCCTATTGCTTAGATACTCCCTTATCCACACCTTACCAGCTACACCTGCCAGTCTCTCCAGCTTATGTACCAGCCTCTTATGCGGTACTGTGTCAAAGGCTTTCCGACAATCCAAGAAAATGCAGTCCGCCCAGCCCTCTCTTTCTTGCTAAATCCTTGTCACCTGATCGTAGAATTCTATCACGCCTGTAAGGCAAGATTTACCCTCCCTGAACCCATGTTGGCGATTTGTCACGAACTCCCTTCTCTCCAGATGTGTTACCAGGTTTTTTCTCACGATCTTGTCCATCACCTTGCATGGTATACAACTCAAGGACACCTACCTGTAGTTCAGTGCCTCTTGCCTGTCGCCCTTTTTGCATATTGGGACCACATTCGCCGTCTTCCATATTTCTGGTAGGTCTCCCGTCTCCAGTGACTTACTATACACTATGGAGAGTGGCAAGCAAAGTGCCTCTGCACACTCTTTCAGTATCCATGGTGAGATCCCATCTGGACCAACAACCTTTCTAACATCCAGATCCAGCAGGTGTCTCTTGACCTCCTCTCTCGTAATTTCGAACTCTTCCAAGGCCGCCTGGTTTACCTCCCTTTCTCCTTGCACAGTGACCTCACCTTGTTCTATTGTGAAGACCTCCTGGAACCTCTTGTTGAGTTCTTCACACACCTCTCTGTCATTCTCTGTATACCTGTCCTCGCCTGTTCGAAGTTTCAATACCTGTTCTTTCACTGTTGTTTTCCTTCTGATGTGACTGTGGAGTAGCTTTGGTTCGGTCTTGGCTTTGTTTGCTATATCATTTTCAAAACTTTTCTCTGCTTCTCTTCTCACCCTGACGTACTCATTCCTGGTTCTCTGGTATCTCTCTCTGCTTTCTGGTGTTCTGTTATTCCGGAAGTTCCTCCACGCCCTTTTGTTCAGTTTCTTCGCTTCCAAACATGCCCTATTATACCATGGATTTTTCTGTTGCTTCTCGGATTTTTCCCTTTGGGCCGGGATGAACCTGTTTACTGCCTCCTGACACTTTTGGGTAACATAGTCCATCATACCCTGTACAGACTTATCTCTGAGGTCTGTGTCCCAAGGTACTTCACTTAGGGAACTTCTCATCTGTTCATAATTCCCCTTTCGGTATGCCAGCCTTTTGATTCCTAGTTCTTTTTTGGGGGAGATAAGTCCTAGCTCTACCAGGTACTCAAAGTTCAATACACTGTGGTCACTCATTCCCAAGGGCGCTTCCATCTTAACTTCCCTTATATCCCACTCATTTAGGGTAAATATCAAATCAAGCATTGCTGGTTCATCTTCTCCTCTCATTCTTGTTGGTTCTTTGATGTGCTGGCTTAGAAAGTTTCTTGTTGCCACATCCAGCAGCTTAGCTCTCCATGTTTCTGGTCCTCCATGTGGGTCTCTGTTCTTCCAATCTATCTTCCCATGGTTGAAGTCTCCCATAATTAGTAGTCCAGATCCATTCCTGCTAGCAACAGAAGCTGCTCTTTCTATTATGTTAATGGTGGCCATGTTGTTTCTATCATATTCCTGTCTAGGTCTTCTGTCATTTGGTGTTGGATTATATATGACTACGACTATAATTTTTTTCCCTCCATTTGTTACGGTACCTGCTATGTAGTCACTGAAACCTTCACAGCCCTGAATATCCATCTCCTCAAAATCCCAGCCTTTTCTTACCAGCAGAGCTACACCACCCCCACCTCTTCCTTCCCTCTCTTTCCTCATAACATAATAATCCTGTGGGAACACTGCGTTTGTTATCGTTTTCGTGAGCTTTGTTACTATGAGGGCTATTATGTCTGGGTTTTCCTCTAGTACCCGCTCTCCAAGCTCATTTGCTTTATTTGTAATTCAATCTATGTTAGTGTACATCGCTTTGAGGCTCACTTTCTTCTGTCCCTTCTCAAATCGCCTCCTTGGTGAGTGTTCTGCTGGTGGGGGAGGCTGTTCCATGGGTGTGAGGACCTGTGAGGTGGATAACAGGGTCTCAGAGGATACTGGGATGAGGGGCGGGGGATCCAGTGAAGGGGGAGGGACGGGGAGGGAATGGGGTGAAAGGGGAGGGAGGACGGGAAGGAAAGGGGGGGGGGGGGCGGGAGGACTCGGGAGGAGGGGAGGGGTAGAAGGGTGGGGATTGGGTGTGGGGGGAGGGAGATTTGGCTGAACATTTGAGTGGGGGCAGGGAGGGTTTGGGGTAGGGGGGTTTTCTATGCAGAGGAGGGTGGCGGGGGTTGTCCTCCCTTCTGGTGTTACTGGATAGCTGGTTGTGGGTTCCCCCCTCGCCTCTGGGGGTGTTGTGTTGGGAGCTGTGACTTCCTGGATTTCCCCTCTCGCCCTGCGCCTCTTCCTTGCTTCTGCCGCCACGGCTCTCTCCTCCCTTGTCATGTCTCTCTGGAGGAATACATTTTTGAATTTTCCCACGTTTTTCAGGGATATCTTCCTTGATAGGATCTTCTCCTTTGTGCTCTCGTTTGCAAACACTATCTTTATCATTCGGTCTCGGTCTTTGTTGTACCAACCTAGCCTGAAAACATTCTCAATGCTAGTGTGTTGGCCTGTGTGTGGTTGCTGCATCAGATGGGCCAATGGGCTGCATCAGATGGGCCAATAGGCCGTCTGCAGTGTCCACGTATTGTACCTCACCTACTCCACCATTCTCTCCTGCCTATTTATGTCCAGTACTCGATCTGTAAATTCAATCCTTGTGAAGATGTATTAATATACGAAAGTACTTAAGGAAATTCCTGTTTCATTTTTCCTCCGTGGTCTGACATTGTCACATTTTTAATCACGTGTTTATTTTCGTGATATACACACACATTACATATTATTATTATATATATATATATATATATATATATATATATATATATATATATATATATATATATATATATATATATATATATATATATATGTCGTACCTAGTAGCCAGAACGCACTTATCAGCCTACAATGCAAGGCCCGATTTGCCTAATAAGCCAAGTTTTCATGAATTAATATGTTTTCTCTAGTTTTTTTCTTACGAAATGATAAAGCTACCCATTTCATTATGTATGAGGTCAATTTTATTTTAATGGAGTTAAAATTAACGTAGATATATGACCGAACCTAACCAACCCTACCTAACCTAACCTAACCTATCTTCATAGGTTAGGTTCGGTTAGGTAGCAGAAAAAGTTAGGTTAGGTTAGGTTAGGTAGGTTAGGTAGTCGAAAAACAATTAATTCTTGAAAACTCGGCTTATTAGGCAAATCTGGCCTTGCATAGTAGGCTGAGAAGTGCGTTCTGGCTACTAGGTACGACATATTTATATATATATATATATATATAATATATATATATATATTATATATATATATATATATATATATATATATATATATATATATATATATATATATATATATATATATATATATATATATATATATAAATATGTCGTACCTAGTAGCCAGAACGCACTTCTCAGCCTACTATGCAAGGCCAGATTTGCCTAATAAGCCGAGTTTTCAAGAATTAATTGTTTTTCGACTACCTAACCTAACCTAACCTAACTTTTTCGGCTACCTAACCTAACCTATAAAGATAGGTTAGGTTAGGTAGGGTTATCTTATCTTGAGGTTATCTTGAGATGATTTCGGGGCTTTAGTGTCCCCGCGGCCCGGTCCTCGACCAGGCCTCCACCCCCAAGAAGCAGCCCGTGACAGCTGACTAACACCCAGGTACCTACTTTACTGCTAGGTAACAGGGGCATAGGGTGAAAGAAACTCTGCCCATTGTTTCTCGCCGGCGCCTGGGATCGAACCCAGGACCACAGGATCACAAGTCCAGGGTTCGGTCATATATCTACGTTAATTTTAACTCCAATAAAAAAAATTGACCTCATACACAATGAAATGGGTAGCTTTATCATTTCACAAGAAAAAAATTAGAGAAAATATATTAATTCAGGAAAACTTGCCTTATTAGGCAAATCGGGCCTTGCATAGTAGGCTGAGAAGTGCGTTCTGGCTACTAGGTACGACTTTATATATATATATATATATATATATATATATATATATATATATATATATATATATATATATATATATATATATATATATATATATATATATATATATATATATATATATGCAAACAAGCCTGAATGGTCCCCAGGACTATATGCAACTGAAAACTCACACCCCAGAAGTGACTCGAACCCATACTGCCAGGAGCACACTGCTAGCGTACAGGATCCCTTAACCGTTTGACCAACACGACCGGACAAAAGAGCATGGTATGGATGGTGTTCCTCACGTGTGCCCCAAAGAATGAGGTGATTTAATAAAATACCATGCCCAAGATTACCATCAGAGTGCCGGCGGGGGGATGGGAATAGCCTTGGCTACCAGCCTCGGTATGTTCCTCCGTGGTCTGACACTGTCATATATTATATATATATTGTAGTTTTCAATTACAGGCTGTGTTACAATATTGCATTATTTTTCTATCTTACCTATACTATATGGCGTTGCTGTATACGGAGCCCAAAAATTTATCACCAATTGGTGAGGCAGCTACTTCTTTGAGGAATGCTTATTTTATTTACGTTATAAACTGAAGCAACTTTATTGTATTTGAGGAATGCTCGGCTGATTTCTCTACATTTAGCATGGAATAAATTTGTGTCCAAGACCTCTTCCTGTTACACAATTTGTCTGTGTGTAACAATAAGTAATTATCAAAAGAAGGCACCAAGCCGGGAAGGCTGTGTAGCACCATTGTGTGTAACAATAAACCTAATTGTTTTTTAACAGATAATGTACCTGTGAGTAAAACTAATCCTGTCAGCTGTAAAAATATTGATCCAGTTATTTAAATAAAAAAAATATAATGAAACAAATATTTATGGGTTATTTAAACTATCATTTCTACTGTATATCCAAAGAAGGTAAAAATTGAGAAATACTGCACAATTTAATGATTCAAAAGAAATATTAATAACAGTGTGGTTGTCTTTTCATCTTCTAGTGTGTGGTTTGGTCAACATTACTAACGTTACTTATCAATATGAGATCTTATTGATCCATGGTTAACATTTATCATTTAATATGGATAATACTGGTAATAATAATAATAATACAAGCTTTAATTTAAAACCTTTATTACTGATTTCTTTTTATTAACAAGCTCAGGTGTACATATATGAAAGATTACACAGTGTAGATCAGAAACCAGCTACAAGCTCATCCAACATCCCCACCTCACAGGACGGCCACTCATACATGGAATCAGGAGAGAACAAGAAATGTAAGGCTGATCTATTAGCCTCCACTGGCAGAATCTGGGTACAGCACAAGAATATCTTCCAATATTCCTGAGTGTATGAAGTAATTACAGAGCTTAAAGTACCTCATACCATTTGGTATGAAGTCACTGAAAACACGGCAATCACAGATATAGTGTTGGAGAGTATGTCCTCTTGAGTAGGACTGAAAACATATTTTCTTTTTCACCCAGAGGGTTATAAACCCATGGAACTGCCTACCTGTGGGAACCGACCTGTGAGATTTATATTTATTTAATTTATATGAATTTATATAGAATTTATATTTACGTTAATTTGTATACTTCGATAGCAATTTGTATAATGGTAAGTGGACTGTATTTCTGCAATAATCTCACAAATCGATCCTCTACACATTAGGGGGGTTTATATTAATTTAATTTATATATATGCAGCCAATCAAACTACAGTATTAGACTACATACATTGAAAAGGTTCCTTATCTTATAGTACAGCAGGCCTTAGTCCACCAGGTATAACTAGGGTGTAGACACCACATTTTCCCTCTTTGAGGTAGCTTCCATCACCCTGGTAACTGATGCACAAAGCATGCTTCCTCGTCTTGACCTGTCAAAAGGGCGCTAGCTGTAAAGCCAGAATCCTAGTATATGACAGGTATATCAGAGAAAACACTGTACAAGGAACCTTAAAGACCTGGCTTAATTACCTTTAGTATGAGGCGATCTTATGCTCTAACCGGGTCACCCTATCTAATGACATTAATGGCCATAAATGATAGATAAATGGGTATCGGTAGAACACTTAACTTGAATTTGTTGACAGCGTGTTGATAATGGTACACCTTTGGTTTCCATAACACTTCGTCCAAGTAAAATTAACAGGAGCCGTATTTGCTCCCGTGAGCCTCTGGTCTTAGTACAAACAATGGCTGCCCCTCCTTCCTCACTGACGCTACTGGCCTACATTGTCCAGATGACAGTAAGTGATAGAAGGGTCACATTTACTCTACTTTAATACTGATAATTAAGTTAATTTATATGAGATGTTTTTATGATGGTAAAGTCCAAAGACTAATGTATTTAAGAATAATTCCCACCATAATAGGTGGTGAATATATAATAGTATGTGGTAATGATATCCCGTTTTCTATAGACGGTAATTCCACTACAAGTTACATTTTCTATGGGTTAACTTGTTTATACAATACAGCAGCAATTATCTGTCTGTATGATATTATTATTAAATGGTGTCGGATTTTCCGACACTACCCGCTGAAACCGTAAATGTCAAAATCCAGTTAGAAAATATCATTAGGACAATTGGTGGGACCTTTAACAAGCCGCCAGCTTTCTGTCCTCGGCCCCTTGGGTAAATTCCGGTAAATATATACAATAATTGTCAGCGCATGTTTCTCAATCTTCCGAGTGACAAGGAAAGCTACACACTATCTCTTAAAATTACGTAGGCAAACAAAAAATGTAACATATTTGTTTACTACAATCTCGGTGCTGACCGTAGAAGTTGAAAAACATAGTTTTACTTCGAAATATATTAATTTTATAGGAAAATTCGACGTAAATAGGTGGCAAGTGACCACGGATAAGCTCCGATATGCCAGCGTCCTGATTGGCTACAACTTTAAGATGAAAAATGTTACCTTCTCTCTGATTGGCCAAACGAAAAGCCCCAGAGACATCTAGTGAGACTTAAGTGAAGCTGCTAAAATTTTCGCAAGTACATCTTCCTGAATCGGACGTAGGAACGTTCTTAGGCAGTACTTAAGAACGTTCGTAGTACACCTACTTACAAACAAATACACGGAGTTTCGTGAATCTTGGTCCAGGGCTCCTCCCGCCCATCACTTACATATTACTACAGCAGCAGAAGTGGACACGAGAGTGACTGGCCCGCCCCTGGCCCCAGGTCCTCCGCCCTCACCACCAGTCTTCCAGGACAAATACACCACCTGGCCCCAGGTCCTCCGCCCTCACCACCAGTCTTCCAGGACACATACACCACCTGGCCCCAGGTCCTCCGCCCTCACCACCAGTCTTCCAGGACACATACACCACCTGGCCCCAGGTCCTCCGCCCTCACCACCAGTCTTCCAGGACACATACACCACCTGGCCCCAGGTCCTCTGCCCTCACCACCAGTCCTCCAGGACACATACACCACCTGGCCCCAGGTCCTCCGCCCTCACCACCAGTCCTCCAGGACACATACACCACCTGGCCCCAGGTCCTCCGCCCTCACCACCAGTCCAGGACACATACATTACACTAATTCTATTTTTTATTTGATTTTGTCATTTATATATACAATTAAGTATTTATCAATAGCTACCACCAAGATGGGAAGGCTATGTAGTAATTCATATATACAAGAGTTCTTACCTGCTTGCGTCTAGCACCCATAGCGTTTCGGGCAGGTCATTTATCTTAGGTTTACCCTGAAATACGACCCACCAAATAGTTTACTAACCACGCAATCTTTCACTGCTGGGTGAACAGCGGCTACAGTTAAGGATTCGCGCCCAGTCAATCCTCCCCCAGCCAGCATACGAACCCAGGCCAAAGTGCTCGCGATCGAAGCTTTACCACTGCGCCACAGAGACTAACAAGGGGCAGGCCAGCACTCTTCCTGCAGGACCTCTAGTGAGGCTTCTGCAGGAGCACCACCAGAGGTCCTGCAGGAGCACCACCAGTGGTCCTGCAGGAGCCTCACCAGTGGTCCTGCAGGAGCCCCACCAGTGGTCCTGCAGGAGCCTCACCAGTGGTCCTGCAGGAGCACCACCAGTCGTCCTGCAGGAGCCTCACCAGTGGTCCTGCAGGAGCCTCACCAGTGGTCCTGCAGGAGCCCCACCAGTGGTCCTGCAGGAGCCTCACCAGTGGTCCTGCAGGAGCACCACCAGTGGTCCTGCAGGAGCACCACCAGTGGTCCTGCAGGAGCACCACCAGTGGTCCTGCAGGAGCCTCACCAGAGGTCCTGCAGGAGCCTCACCAGTGGTCCTGCAGGAACCTCACCAGAGGTCCTGCAGGAGCCCCACCAGTGGTCCTGCAGGAGCTCCACCAGTGGTCCTGCAGGAGCCCCACCAGAGGTCCTGCAGGTGCCCCACCAGAGGTCCTGCAGGAGCCTCACCACAGGTCCGGCAGGAGTACCACCAGTGGTCCTGCAGGAGCTCCACCAGTGGTTCTGCAGGTGCCCCACCAGAGGTCCTGCAGGTGCCCCACCAGAGGTCCTGCAGGAGCCTCACCACAGGTCCGGCAGGAGCCCCACCAGTGGTCCTGCAGGAGCTCCACCAGTGGTCCTGCAGGAGCCCCACCAGAGGTCCTGCAGGTGCCCCACCAGAGGTCCTGCAGGAGCCTCACCACAGGTCCGGCAGGAGCACCACCAGTGGTCCTGCAGGAGCACCACCAGTGGTCCTGCAGGAGCACCACCAGAGGTCCTGCAGGAGCACCACCAGAGGTCCTGCAGGAGCCCCACCAGAGGTCCTGCAGGAGCCCCACCAGAGGTCCTGCAGGAGCACCACCAAAGGTCCTGCAGGAGCCCCACCAGAGGTCCTGCAGGAGCACCACCAGAGGTCCTGCAGGTGCCCCACCAGAGGTCCTGCAGGAGCCCCACCAGAGGTCCTGCAGGAGCACCACCAGAGGTCCTGCAGGAGCACCACCAGAGGTCCTGCAGGTGCCCCACCAGAGGTCCTGCAGGAGCCTCACCACAGGTCCGGCAGGAGCACCACCAGAGGTCCTGCAGGAGCCCCACCAGAGGTCCTGCAGGAGCCTCACCACAGGTCCGGCAGGAGCACCACCAGTGGTCCTGCAGGAGCTCCACCAGTGGTCCTGCAGGTGCCCCACCAGAGGTCCTGCAGGAGCCCCACCAGAGGTCCTGCAGGAGCCCCACCACAGGTCCTGCAGGAGCCTCACCAGTGGTCCTGCAGGAGCCCCACCAGAGGGCCTGCAGGAGCCCCACCAGAGGTCCTGCAGGAGCCTCACCAGTGGTCCTGCAGGAGCCCCACCAGAGGTCCTGCAGGAGCCCCACCAGAGGTCCTGCAGGAGCCCCACCAGAGGGCCTGCAGGTGCACCACCAGATGTCCTGCAGGAGCCCCACCAGTGGTCCGGCAGGAGCACCACCAGTGGTCCTGCAGGAGCACCACCAGAGGTCCTGCAGGAGCCCCACCAGAGGTCCTGCAGGAGCCTCACCAGAGGTCCTGCAGGAGCCCCACCAGTGGTCCTGCAGGAGCACCACCAGAGGGCCTGCAGGTGCACCACCAGAGGTCCTGCAGGTGCACCACCAGAGGTCCTGCAGAAGCCCCACCAGAGGTCCTGCAGGAGCCCCACCAGTGGTCCTGCAGGTGCCCCACCAGAGGTCCTGCAGGAGCCCCACCAGAGGTCCTGCAGGAGCCCCACCAGTGGTCCTGCAGGAGCCCCACCAGTGGTCCTGCAGGAGCACCACCAGAGGGCCAGCAGGTGCACCACCAGAGGTCCTGCAGGAGCCCCACTAGTGGTCCTGCAGGAGCCCCACCAGTGGTCCTGCAGGTGCCCCACCAGTGGTCCTGCAGGAGCCCCACCAGTGGTCCTGCAGGAGCCCCACCAGTGGTCCTGCAGGAGCCCCACCAGTGGTCCTGCAGGAGCCCCACCAGTGGTCCTGCAGGAGCCCCACCAGAGGTCCTGCAGGAGCCCCACCAGTGGTCCTGCAGGAGCCCCACCAGAGGTCCTGCAGGAGCCCCACCAGTGGTCCTGCAGGAGCCCCACCAGAGGTCCTGCAGGAGCCTCACCAGAGGTCCTGCAGGAGCCTCACCACAGGTCCGGCAGGAGCACCACCAGAGGTCCTGCAGGAGCCCCATCAGAGGTCCTGCAGGAGCCTCACCACAGGTCCGGCAGGAGCACCACCAGTGGTCCTGCAGGAGCCCCACCAGAGGTCCTGCAGGAGCCCCACCAGTGGTCCTGCAGGAGCTCCACCAGTGGTCCTGCAGGTGCCCCACCAGAGGTCCTGGAGGAGCCCCACCAGAGGTCCTGCAGGAGCCTCACCACAGGTCCGGCAGGAGCTCCACCAGTGGTCCTGCAGGTGCCCCACCAGAGGTCCTGCAGGAGCCCCACCAGAGGTCCTGCAGGAGCCCCACCACAGGTCCTGCAGGAGCCTCACCAGTGGTCCTGCAGGAGCCTCACCAGAGGTCCTGCAGGAGCCCCACCAGAGGTCCTGCAAGAGCCCCACCAGAGGTCCTGCAGGAGCCCCACCAGAGGTCCTGCAGGAGCACCACCAGAGGTCCTGCAGGAGCCTCACCAGAGGTCCTGCAGGAGCACCACCAGTGGTCCTGCAGGTGCCCCACCAGAGGTCCTGCAGGAGCCCCACCAGAGGTCCTGCAGGAGCACCACCAGAGGTCCTGCAGGAGCCTCACCAGAGGTCCTGCAGGAGCACCACCAGTGGTCCTGCAGGTGCCCCACCAGAGGTCCTGCAGGAGCCCCACCAGAGGTCCTGCAGGAGCCTCACCACAGGTCCGGCAGGAGCCCCACCAGAGGTCCTGCAGGAGCCGCACCACAGGTCCTGTAGGAGCCCCACCAGAGGTCCTGCAGGAGCCTCACCACAGGTCCGGCAGGAGCACCACCAGTGGTCCTGCAGGAGCCCCACCAGAGGTCCTGCAGGTGCCCCACCAGAGGTCCTGCAGGAGCCCCACCAGAGGTCCTGCAGGAGCCCCACCAGAGGTCCTGCAGGTGCCCCACCAGAGGTCCTGCAGGAGCCTCACCAGAGGTCCTGCAGGAGCCTCACTACAGGTCCGGCAGGAGCACCACCAGAGGTCCTGCAGGAGCCCCACCAGAGGTCCTGCAGGAGCCTCACCACAGGTCCGGCAGGAGCACCACCAGTGGTCCTGCAGGAGCCCCACCAGAGGTCCTGCAGGAGCCCCACCAGTGGTCCTGCAGGAGCTCCACCAGTGGTCCTGCAGGTGCCCCACCAGAGGTCCTGCAGGAGCCCCACCAGAGGTCCTGCAGGAGCCTCACCACAGGTCCGGCAGGAGCTCCACCAGAGGTCCTGCAGGAGCCTCACCACAGGTCCGGCAGGAGCTCCACCAGTGGTCCTGCAGGTGCCCCACCAGAGGTCCTGCAGGAGCCCCACCAGAGGTCCTGCAGGTGCCCCACCAGAGGTCCTGCAGGAGCCTCACCAGAGGTCCTGCAGGAGCCTCACTACAGGTCCGGCAGGAGCACCACCAGAGGTCCTGCAGGAGCCCCACCAGAGGTCCTGCAGGAGCCTCACCACAGGTCCGGCAGGAGCACCACCAGTGGTCCTGCAGGAGCCCCACCAGAGGTCCTGCAGAAGCCCCACCAGTGGTCCTGCAGGAGCTCCACCAGTGGTCCTGCAGGTGCCCCACCAGAGGTCCTGCAGGAGCCCCACCAGAGGTCCTGCAGGAGCCTCACCACAGGTCCGGCAGGAGCTCCACCAGTGGTCCTGCAGGTGCCCCACCAGAGGTCCTGCAGGAGCCCCACCAGAGGTCCTGCAGGAGCCCCACCACAGGTCCTGCAGGAGCCTCACCAGTGGTCCTGCAGGAGCCTCACCAGAGGTCCTGCAGGAGCCCCACCAGAGGTCCTGCAGGAGCCCCACCAGAGGTCCTGCAGGAGCCCCACCAGAGGTCCTGCAGGAGCCCCACCAGAGGTCCTGCAGGAGCAGCACCAGAGGTCCTGCAGGAGCCTCACCAGAGGTCCTGCAGGAGCACCACCAGTGGTCCTGCAGGTGCCCCACCAGAGGTCCTGCAGGAGCCCCACCAGAGGTCCTGCAGGAGCCTCACCACAGGTCCGGCAGGAGCCCCACGAGAGGTCCTGCAGGAGCCGCACCACAGGTCCTGTAGGAGCCCCACCAGAGGTCCTGCAGGAGCCTCACCACAGGTCCGGCAGGAGCACCACCAGTGGTCCTGCAGGAGCCCCACCAGAGGTCCTGCAGGTGCCCCACCAGAGGTCCTGCAGGAGCCCCACCAGAGGTCCTGCAGGAGCCTCACCAGAGGTCCTGCAGGAGCCCCACCAGAGGTCCTGCAGGAGCCCCACCAGAGGTCCTGCAGGAGCCCCACCAGAGGTCCTGCAGGTGCCCCACCAGAGGTCCTGCAGGAGCCTCACCAGAGGTCCTGCAGGAGCCCCACCAGAGGTCCTGCAGGAGCCCCACCAGAGGTCCTGCAGGAGCCCCACCAGAGGTCCTGCAGGAGCTTCACCAGAGGTCCTGCAGGAGCCCCACCAGAGGTCCTGCAGGAGCCCCACCAGAGGTCCTGCAGGAGCCCCACCAGAGGTCCTGCAGGAGCCTCACCACAGGTCCTGTAGGAGCCCACCAGAGGTCCTGTAGCGGCAACTGTCAGTAAGACATAACCTTTACCTTAATAGGCAAAAATCAGGCACAGTAGAGAAAGGTCAAACTAGTTACATAACTGTTAAAAGCTGAGGGAGGTGGAGGAGGGAGGAGGTGGAAGGTACGAGGCAGAGAAGCGAGGTCAAAGGTCACGGAGGGTCCCTCAACCCTTCTTAGACAATTGCGGTTGAATTATTCTTTAGTTGCCGAGGGAAGTGTGAGCAAGATAGAGAAGTGAGTGTGTCCACAGTGTTGCTACCTCGCTCGTATGCGTTACGTAAGACCAAACATTTTCGTACTAGAAAATAGAAGCGGCTGGCGAGAGTGACGTACTGTCCCGTTTTCTGTTTTGGGTTCTTTGGTTGGTTAGGAGAGGACACTTTATTTTGACCGTTTTCTTCACATTGGGAAACCTTAGTAAGATGGGCTGGATGGGTACTTTCACACACCAACCTCCGCCACCATTCTAATCTTTGTCAGTGTCCACTGCACCACTTGTACTGGTAACCCTTGCCACGCCTCCACCCCTTGGCTCCTTCCCCTCTGGCTCCACCCCCTGGCGCCAACCTCCTGGCTCCCCCCCTCCCCCCTGGCTCCACCCCTGGCGCCAACCTCCTGGCTCCCCCCCCCCTCCCCCCTGGCTCCACCCCCTGGCGCCAACCTCCTGGCTCCCCCCCCCTCCCCCCTGGCTCCACCCCCTGGCGCCAACCTCCTGGCTCCCCCCCCTCCCCCCTGGCTCCACCCCCTGGCGCCAACCTCCTGGCTCCCCCCCCTCCCCCCTGGCTCCACCCCCTGGCGCCAACCTCCTGGCTCCCCCCCCCTCCCCCCTGGCTCCACCCCCTAGCGCCAACCTCCTGGCTCCCCCCCCCCTCCCCCCTGGCTCCCCCCCCCCTCCCCCCTGGCTCCACCCCCTGGCGCCAACCTCCTGGCTCCACCCCACCCCCCTGGCTCCACCCGTTGACTCCACCCACCTGCCTCCACCTCCTAGACCCACAATTTGAGACATACGGTTGTACCGAAGTGTCCGGCAAGTGGACCCCATGTCTGAAACATTTGGTTTTGGGTCCAGGGAAACAGAGCCCGTTGCTGAAACATTAGGTTAGGCTCCAGTTACAAATATGCGATAACCGTTTTAAAACTGAATTTTGTCAGCGTTTTTGTTATAGTTGTGGACTTAAACAGTTCTTATGGAGAAAAATAAACTCTACCGTCTTAAGCAAATATATTTAAAAAAAAAGATCATTTAGAGTTTGTTAAAGAATTCTTATGTAGAAAATATACACCCTGTTCCAGTTCAAGAGTAAAGGTAATATCAGAAGGTGTCCATGTTAAAAATACGATTAGAACTTTGTTAAGTAATTCGCAGTATCTGATGTTAGTTCTTGGACCCGGCTCTATTTATTTAAAGAGTTTTAGTTCCCGCTGCAGTCTTAAAAGAGTTCTTATGGAGAAAAATAAACTATGCGGACTTAAGCAGGTATTTTTAAAAGATAATTCGCAGTATCAGATATTAGTTCTTGGACCTGGCACTATATGCTAATATGTGTAGTTTCGCTACTAGTAGCCCAATTTTAGCCCAATTTAGAACAGTCATATTTCAGACGTATTAAGAAAGGAAAACAGTGTTATCGAGGTCCAGCTCTTGTTCTCCGCCTTAGTTCACTCCCATCACTTCACTTCACATTTTAACGTTTCTTATTAACTAAAAATCACTTCACCGAAATGAAAATAGTCGTGTAACTTCTGTGAATAATTTCTTAACTAAAATAACTCTTCTTTCCTCCCAAAAATAGTCAAAGGAATCTTTCAACACTTTCTTAACTAAAACTATTCTTCCCGGAGTAAGAAAATACTCAAGTGCCACTTCTTTAAATCATTTCTTAACTTATATTATAGTTCACTCAACTGAAAATAATCAAGTGTAACTTCTTTGAATCATTTTTGAATTAAAATAACTCTTCATCCATTCAAAAAATAGCCAAAGGAAATTTTTCAACACTTTCTTAACTAACATTATTCGTTGTTGACTAAGAAAAATAGTCAAAAGGTAATTTCTTCATAATATTTCTAAACAATAAATACTCTCCAAAACTTCTATACCCATGAACTAATACTTAAATGTCATCTTTATGCTCCAGTGACACACTCAAAGACATAAAAAATACTATTCGAGTCATGAAAGTTATTCTTAGAGATATCAAAGTTATTCTCAGAGTTATCAATGTTACACTTACACATTAAGAATGCACAAGGAGACATCAAAGATAATTTCAAAGACATCAATGTTACACTCGGGGTCATCAAAGATAATCTCGGAAACATTTAGAATACTCTTCAAGCATTAAAAGACTCTCTCTACACATTACACTACACTACAAACAGAAATCACAATAAAGTGATATATCAATTGAAGAAATCCACAAGGGCCGTGATGAGGGTTCGAACCTACATCCAGGATGATCTCAGACGCGCCTCAGTCAACTGCGCCTCGTATCCAAGAAGGATACTCTCTAAACATCCTTGTTCATCAAAGATACTCTCAAGCCATCAAAGATACTCTCAAGCCATCAAAGATACTCTCAAGCCATCAAAGATACTCTCAAGCCATCAAAGATACTCTAAGACATCTTCGCGCTTTAAAGAAACGTTCTAAGACAGCAATAAAACGTTCCGAGACAATTTAATTAACATATATAGTTTCTAAGACATCTTTATGCTTCAAATGATTCCCACATGTCATCTTTATGCTCCAAAGGATATTCTTCGTTTCATCAATAATATTCTCTGTGTGGTCTGTATGTAAGAAGGAAGGATACTCTCTAGGACTTCTTTGTACATTAAATAAACTCTCACTGCAACTAACATTGTTCTTCATTCAGAAAATAGTCACTAGCATCGTTTTGTTAAATATTTAAACAATAGTTTGAAGTAAACTTACTAAGACACATCATTATGAAGTCATAATCAACTTTAAGTATTACTTCAAACTAAATATGTACAACTTTTCATAATATTTGCAATATTTTTTATTTATGTAACATCACTTATGCACAAGTTTTTCTGTTATATATATTATTTTATTAACAAGACAAACGTTTACCAAAGACATATCGTTACGTAAGTAAATATGATATGTCTTTGGTAAACGTGCCAGGTCCAAGAACTTTGGTTACTTACATAACATATGATTTACCTGAGCTAACCTATTCTAATGTAACTTATCCTCTCCTACCTATTGTAACTTAACATAACTTACCCAACATAACTTTCCTTACCTAACCTATCCTACATGAGGCAACTTACCTATCCCCCCTTTACCTGATGTAACTTGCATAACCTAACTTACCTGACATAACTTACTAACTTTACTTACGTAACATATTTAAAGCATCATCTTATTCTCTCTGAAACATCAACTCTCCATTTATTTACCCAGGCAACACTCTTTTGTCACTTGCAGTTACAAATCAGAACTTTCATATTACACTCTTTCATATTATAAACTTATATAAATTCATTCAACTCTGACAAAACACAAACATTCTTACACAAACTTGCAAATACACATACACATAGTTTCATTTATAAACACGAATTTGCTCATACAAACTCCTCCTTACATATGAAACATGTAGAAACTTACTGTAATGCCAGTCACAAAATATAAAAAAAAGACAAAAAAAAGTTAAACTGCAAAGGTGTCTTCACAGTGTGGTAAACTGTAGGATAAAGCGGAGGGAAAAACATTTAAAAATACTTTACTCTAAAAATAAATTAAACAAATTACAAAAAAATATCCAGGCTTAGCTTTAATACAAATTGTGCAAAACAAACAAGATGAATAATCAAATATACGTTACATTAAGGTGCAAAATAAAGTATGGTGCGGAGTACCATGAGCCAGTCTGACTAAATCCGCTACCACACCAAGATGTGTTAACAGGTCTATTTAGTAGAGCACCCAGGAGTAATCTGAATCTTAGAGAGCTTGGTTGCCTTATTTATACAGAATATTGGACGGCCAGAGGGCGCTGATGTCTTCTTTAAACTATGAACCGGCTCCTTTAACTGCCTGTTACGGAGGGCGTGGCCTCCCAGCGACCCAGGTGCGAGGTGGGGTGACGGGCCATGGTGCAGGAGGGGGACTGGTAGACTGGTGGTATTGTCTAGACGTCTGGAAGTAGTTGTTGTTGTTGTTCTTGGCTGCAGTTCTTTATTACATAGACGTGAATGAGTAGAATAGGCGATAATGGAGTAGGCCGAATCTCTTCCTAGAGATTTTACCGTGACAGCTCTCCCCCGAAGCCTGCTCCTATTGCCTATTCGACTGTAGCAGAGTGTAGAATAGTAGGAGTGGATGAGTCCACCCCGTGGACTCTTGAAAGTGCGTCGGCGACGACGTTGTTGGAGTCTTTGATGAAGTTGATGATGATGAAGTTCTGCAGGTACAGGGCCCAGTGAAGCAGATGTTGGTTGGTTAACTGGGTCTGCTGCAGAAGCTGGACAAGATGGTGCTTGAAGATGTTGAGGTAGCACTGCAGGACTCTGTGTAGTATGAATCTGCTGTAGAATCGAGCCTGCTGAATGGATCGACGAGAATGGTTATCCAAGGAGAGGGTGAGATTGTTCCTCTGATGCAAGACCCAGCGTAGCAAGTGCTGATTGGAGAACTGGACTAGCAGTAGGAACTGAAGAAGATTGTGATACATGATGTTCACATGAAGATGCAGGAGTCAGCGAAGTTTGGAGAACTGATCCTGACGGAGGGACCGAAGAATGTTGAAGTCCGAGGTGAGGTTGAAGTTGTAACCTAGTAGATTGGATGATACGTTGTGTTGCACGTCGGGCAAGATATTGAATGGCTCCTCTCTGATGACTGTAGCTATAGTTCATGATCCCATCTCGCGGTGGTGTGATGGTGTTCCTATCGCCAGGGTGGAAGACTGAAGGTTTTCTAATACCTGGCAGGGCGAGAATGGAGTTAGTACAAGACAAGGATTTACGCCATTCAAATGCAATGGAAGGCAAGTTTGTCTTACAATATTTTAGCTGAGGGCTGATAAAGTTGTCTGGAGGAGCACGTTTATTTGGATTTGGTTCGTAGAGAGAAGGATCTTTCCTGGTGTTGGAATACATCGTGAATTTAGAACCATTGTAGTCAGTCCAAGTACAACGAGAAGGATTAGACAATACCTTGGTGATGTTGGTTGTCTTACTCAGGTCGTTGGAGAAGATGGTATCACATTTTTTCTGACTTTCCTGGCGGTGTCCGTTCTGCGGGCACTGCTTCCCGAGGTGTTTCACAACGTTAGCAGCCGTACTGTTCTGGACGGAAACTGCTGTAGAATACCTGATGGTAGAACACGGGATAGAGCCAATAGAAATATTACCCGAGCTTGTCTGGGACAGAGGCTCGTCATAGTTGTTGATATGACTGAACAGCTCAGAAGACACTGGTACCTGTATAAGTGGTGCCTTTAAAAGAGCGTTTGGCTTACCTGCCATCTGAGACATGTGACAATTCTTGACAAAACATTTGACATCTCGAATCATACCTGGCCAGTAGTAGTCCTGTTTCAGGGCCTTGTAGGTCTTGTAGAAGCCGTAGTGTGAGCGAGATCCCCTGACCAGACGCAAGATATCTGATCATAGGCTGTAGGGAACTACCAGGTGTTTGATGTTGGCCCGATCGTCGTTCACCTTCAATTTCCTGGTTCTATAATGTCGGTACAACACTTTATTTTCTACAAAGAAACCAGGGATAGTGTTAGGTTGTGTCTCAGCCTGTAAGAATAAAGATGTTAAGGAGGGATCCTCTCTCTGCAACTTACAGAACTCCAGCACTGTGAGATTCGGTGGGAGGCTCGGAGGATCTTGAGGAACAGCTGCAGCAGCTGGTTTCGGGCGAGCAACTGTGGCCAGCTTCGTCACTATAACAGGAGGGAGGACGTCGTCAGAATCTTGTGATTGGACCTCTTCAACCAACTGCAAAACAGGATTTTCCACTGCTGAGTCACATACCTGGGGATCTTCCTTGATGATTACATTCGTAGGTTGTTGATCTTCTGCCAAGTCGTTACCCAGGAGAAGTTGAACTCCTGGCATGGGAAAAGGCTTTTCCCGGATGGCGACTTGGACTTCACCTTGCATAAACGGACAATCCAGGCAGACTCTGGCAAGTGGATATGGTGTAGTAGCAGTTAGGTCCATGATGAGAACAGTTTCTCCAGTGTAGGTGATGTTGGGTACAGCTGATTTCTGAAGAATGGACTGTAGAGCAGCTGTGTCCCTCAAGATCTTCACTTTGAACCTTTCCTCCGAATTTCCACGGCTGGCATATTCATTACAGGCTTAGGACTCTTGTGAATTTTAGGAGAGCTGATTTGGGCTTATTTTCACTGCTGACCTTACAATGAGGATTGGTACACTTTTCTAAGGTATGCCCATAGTCTTTGCAATAATTGCAATACAACGAGGAGTTCACATTACTGGTACTCACTTTTTCAGGACTAAACCAGGAGGTCTTACTAGATGGCGTGTCGGCTGTTACTCTATGAATAAGACTGTAGGAGTCAGTCAATTGAGCACATCTGATTAAGGTCGTTTTCCTCCTTGTCGGTTAGGTAGAGACGTATTGGATTAGGTACACGCCTAAGGAATTCTTCGACCAGGATGAGGTTGACGAGATCTGTAAAGGTGGAGACTTTTGCGGCTTCCAGCCACTTCATAAAATATCTCTTTTTGTTATTTGCAAACTCTAGATAAGTCGTAGCACTTGCTTTAAGGTAATCTCTGAACTTACGTCTGTAGGTCTCGGTGGAGAGGAGGTAGGCATCGAGCACTGCTTGCTTCAGTACCTGGTAGTCGGTTTCAGACGCTATAGTACTCAGAGTCACAGCAGCTCTACCTGTTAAATGAGACCTGAGAAGCACAGACCACTGATCCTGAGGCCAGCTAAGTTGGGTAGCCAGAGCCTCAAATGAAGTAAAAAAGATATCTACTTCTGCCTCAACAAAAGATGGCATTAACTTAATTGCATGTGAAAGGTTAAAACGTACCGGAAGTTTAGCTTCAGCTTGTTGGCGCCGAGTGTGGTGTGGGGTGTCCAAGTCGAGTTCTTTTCTACGGTGGTGTAGAGCACTATCGGCTTGCTTCTTATTGTGTTCACGTTGTATCTCCAGGTCGCGATCTTTTAATTCAAGCTGTTCCCTCTCACGCTCACGTTGTAGGGCAGTTAGTTCTTTATGGAGCTGAAGAGATTCCTTCTCACGCTCACGTTGTAGAGCAGCGTGTTCCTTCTCAAAGGCAGCTTGTTCCTTCTCAAAGGCAGCGTGTTCCTTCTCAAAGGCAGCTTGTTCCTTCTCAAAGGCAGCTTGTTCCTTCTCAAAGGCAGCGTGTTCCTTCTCAAAGGCAGCTTGTTCTTTCAGACGTTCACGTTCGGCATTAGCGAGTTCTAGCCTCATTTTCATGGCTGCCAAGGCGTTCTTGTTTGCAATTAAGTAATGTTCATGAGATTCAGGAGTAATAGCATTGTCTAATAAGTGGTCCAAGATGAGGTTATGCAAATCAGTTTTAGTGGCTCCACGTGGGGCTGTAAGGTTGTACTCATTTACTAGAGTCAGCATCTCCGCCTTGGTGGCTCGAACTAGTGTGCTCACTTCATCGTTTAGATTCTGTCTAAATGTTGAAAGACGAAACATGGTGAATGATAGCAAATATATGCAAGAGAATACTCAGGTGGATGTACCAAAATATGAAATGTCAGTGACAGGATGACGTGGCAATGGTAAACTATCCTCCTGTTTTAAACTTAATATTCAATCTTATCTTGAGGTTATCTTGATATGATTTCGGGGCTTTAGTGTCCCCGCGGCCCGGTCCTCTACCAGGCCTCCACCCCCAAGAAGCAGCCCGTGACAGCTGACTAACACCCAGGTACCTATTTTATTGCTAGGTAACAGGGGCATAGGGTGAAAGAAACTCTGCCCATTGTTTCTCACCGGCGCCTGGGATCGAACCCAGGACCACAGGATCACAAGTCCTGCGTGCTGTCCGCTCGGCCAACCGGCTCCCTCGACTGGCTCAAGGTTACAATTAAGATCAAAATTTGAAACTAAGCGTTTCAAGAAAGTAGGGAATCTTGTACCCGGTACTCTATATGATAAGGATAAGGGCAAGAGGGATCCTACTTGAATGTTGAGACAATTGTCTCGAAGGTAGTCCGAAAAATGTAGGGATTTCTTACCTTGTCTCTAATGACGAGAGAAAAGGTAAGAGGTTTCCTACTAAAACTAGATAGTACATACAGAATTAACAATCTTTGTGCTCTGGAAAAGAATGTTAACTCCCTACCTGTGTAAGTACCATATCTCTGACCGACGCATAGGGGTGCGAAGTGTCAATTAATGACGAGAACTGCTTGTAGGGGTCCCAACCTTACAGCATAATCCGTGCGAGAGGAACTTTGACCCTCTATATCCTCCTACGTTCGGATTGGAAAGATGTGGGTGTACTTGACCCGAAGACAGACCAAAGTACCAGGGTACCAAAGGGGGTGATCTGTCTGAATGAGAACTCTCCTGTAGGGACGAGAATAAGGTGGAAACACAGGATATAGCAAAGATTATGGAACAACCAATCACGAGTATGACTGTGGCCACAAGACACCACGTAATCCAAAGTCATCCAACAATCATATAATGCTACATCTGGAAAGTAAACAGTATGAAGCACCATTAAAATTATTTAAAGAATAAGAGTTCTGAAAAATTAAAATTTGTAATAAAGCCAAGTACAATTACCACAACTTTAAGTGAAGGGTCTAGAAGCATTACCTGAGTGATGCTCCTGGACAGGCCCCAATTTGTGGCGGGAAACATTGCTAATCGTGCAGTATCTGTAATGCCAGTCACAAAATATAAAAAAAAATAAAAAAGTTAAACTGCAAAGGTGTCTTCACAGTGTGGTAAACTGTAGGATATAGCAGAGGGAAAAAACATTTAAAAATACTTTAACCAAGTCTAGTGCCCTTGAGGAGATACCAACTCTTATTTACAAAAAAGCCTCCAGATTTTTAGCTCCTGCCATTGCATTGCTCTTCAACAAGTCACTTTACTCCAAACCTTTCCAGATATTCTAAAATAAGCGAGAGTAACCCCTGTCCACAAATGTGGTGATCCCACTGATGTTAACAACCTCAGACCTATATCAATTCTGCCAAACTTGTCAAAAATATTTGAAAAACTAATCTATAAGCAGCTTTACTCTTATCTAGCCAAACTCAATATACTTAGCTCTTGTCAATATGGCTTCAGACCCAAAAAAGCACTAACGATGCACTTATTAGCACTTTCGCACTCTCGGCACTCAAAAAAAAATAATACCCTAGATGCTTTTGGCGCTCCGCGCGCCTATGCGGTAAGACCGAAAAAGTGTACACTCTTTTTACTGTCCTGACAATAATTGAAGGCGCACGTATTTAAATTTGGTATCACTGTGTTCGCAATGAAATTGTCTATAAGAGCATACCTATAAAATGCCGCCCAAGCATAAGGACTATCAACACCAAATAAAAAACTATTCAGATCACTCGCCAAGAGCGCCAAACAGCAACAAAATGTTTCCACTCTCTTAATGGTTGCGAAGCCTACAGTTGTCCTACATCGCTAATTGTGGTATCATTGGAATCGCAATAAAATTCTCTACACGGACATATGCATATAAATATAGATTCAATGTCGTAGCCCACCCAAAACAGTGTGGGAAGTGCCCGAAGTGTTACCCGCGGCAGCATATCGGCGAAACTCGCTTTGAAAAGTGTATATTCAATTCACTGTCCTGACATTATTTGTCGATGTATGTATTTCATTTTTGTACCAATGTGCTCGCAATAGAATGTTCTATAAGAACATAAGTATTAAAGGTCACATAAGGATGCGTTCGACCGGCAACATATATAAAAACTACGTCGATTACACTTGTCGTGTCAATAATACAATTGTTTTACCACGATGATTCACTGCCACGCCGTTTTCTTTTATAAGCTGTTCGGCTATTAGAGAAAACGTAAATTTCATGGCAAACATTTGTATACTATTCCCAAGTTGATCGGATAATAAATGGATTTTATACAAATATTTTTGCTCGTGACTCCCCCGAGGGGCACGAGTGCGGTGCGCTTAATAATACTGGTGCCGACTCACGTCTACTGGAAAGCGCGAAAGTGCTAATTAGTATGATTAACTTGATACATGCAGCTCTTGATAAAAATGAGTTCCCTGTTGGGTTATTTGTAGACCTGCATAAGGCTTTTGACACTGTCAACCACCAAAACCTTCTTCTTAAATTACAACATTATGGAGTCAGAGGTCACTCCCTGCAGTACATTAAGTCTTACCTTACTGACAGGCTCCAGTATGTTTCTGTGAATAATTCAATTTCTCCCACCCTACCCATCAACATTGGTGTTCCCCAGGGCAGCATACTTGGCCCTCTCCTCTTTCTCATCTACATTAATGACCTTCCAAATGCCTCCCAACATCTCAAACCAATTTATTTGCTGACGATACAACCTTCATTTACTCCAGTCCTGACCCCCCTTGCTCTAAATGTCACAGTGAATACTGAGTTAAATAAAATCCATCACTGGCTAACTGCCAACAAACTCACCCTCAATATTGACAAGTAAGTAAGTAATTATCAAAAGAAGGCACCAAACCGGGAAGGCTATGTAGCACCATCAAATGCGCAAAATAATCAGAGGGCACTAAATATCACCAAGGATGCCAATACGAGAACAAAAACGCATAAGGCGAACGATATCAAAAGTATCCGAGTCACCAAGAATTCTATTGAGGGACAGGTGACCGCGAGGGGCGGTCAGAAAGCAAGACACACGCTCGTCCTGGAAGTCAGGACATTCAAGAAGGACATGCACGACCGTAAGAGGGACAATGCAACTAGGACAATAAGGAGCAGGGCGGCGCTCCATCAAGTGACCATGGGTTAAGCGAGTATGGCCACTACGCAACCTCGCCAGAGCTGTTTCCCACCGCCGGTTACGGTGGAAGGAGGACGGCCACGAGGAAACACAACATTTAAGAGTACGGAGCTTGTTACCAGTAACAGACAACCAAGAAGCCTGCCAACGGGTAAGGACTGAGGAATGGATAACCGGGAAAAAGTCGGAATACGGAATGCCTTTACGAGAGATGGGACAAGAGCGGACAGCTTCCTTGGCGGCAGCATCCGCACGCTCATTTAAAGACACACCAATATGGCTGGGATCCCAACAAAACTCAACCGACTTAAATTTACTGTGAACAAGAAACAGTTAATGCTGGATCTCAACAACTACTGGATGAACCGGATTAAAGGACCCGAGAGCCATGAGGGCACTACGAGAGTCAACAACAACTACAAAGGAAGACTGACAACGAGAAAGCAGGAGACGAAGAGCATAGAGAATAGCATAAAGTTCCGTTGTAAAGATGCTAGTCTCCGGAGGTAAGCGACACATATAAGTGCGATCAGGAAAAACAACAGAGTAGCCAACACCGTCCACCGACTTTGACCCATCGGTGAAGACAGAAACGGAGCGGGAGTGAGAAGAAAAGTGCTCAAGGAAAAGGCGTTTTAGAACCGTAGGAGGGGTAAAAGCTTTAGTGATACGGGTCAAGGAAGTACAAAACCGCGGAAGAGGGACTCTCCATGGGGGCAAAGAAGGAACAAAACGAGAAGAAACATTAGCAATACGAACGGAAAGAGAATCCTGGAGGCGAGATAACCGGACAGAAAGAGGGAGGTGGTGAAGAGGAACAGGAACCGCAGGAGGGGTAAAAGTTAAAGCACGACAGAGGCGAGAGGAAGGATGTTGTAAGGACCGCGCAAGATAGCGATGACAGTAGCGATCACGGCGGTCCTGGAGAGACAGGAAGCCAGTGTCAACATACAAGCTAAGGACGGGAGTCGAACGAAAGGCACCAGAACTGAGGCGCAACCCAGTATGGTGCAAAGCATCAAGACGGCGAAGAGTAGAAGGAGAAGCAGACGAGTAAGCAGGGCAACCATAATCGAGCTTAGACAGGACAAGAGAGGAATGTAAAGCAAGGAGAGTGCGCCTATCTGCCCCCCAGGAAGTATGGGACAAGACCCGAAGGAGGGTAAGGGCCTTAGAATACTCAACACGGAGGTAAGAGATATGGGGAGACCAAGACAAACTAGTGTCAAGGAATAACCCCAAAAGCTTCGCGGAATCTTTGTATTCATGGGGATGACCATAAAGTGACAAAGAGGGACGAAGAACAACCCGTTTCCGCGTAAAAGTCATGGCACACGTCTTAGAAGTAGAGAACTTGAAGCCATGATCGGTGGCCCAAGACGACACGGCATCAATTGCAAGTTGAAGCCGGCGTTGAAGGAGAGGCGAATCATCACCCTGACAGCAAAGGGTAAGATCATCGACATAGAGAGCGGAGAAGACACCAGAAGGAAGAGAGGAAAGAAGACCATTGAGGGCAACCAGAAAAAGAGTAGTGCTCAGAACACTACCCTGGGGCACACCTTCGTATTGCTGAAAAGAGGCAGAGAGAGCGGTACCAAGGCGCACCCGAAAGGAACGACGGGAGAGGAAGCTGCGGAGAAAGAGAGGGAGATGACCACGAAGGCCAAAAGAATGAAGTTGAGATAGAATATGATATCGCCAAGTGGTGTCGTGAGCCTTTTCCAGGTTAAAAAGGACGGCAACAACGGAGGTCTTCGCAGCAAAAGCAGTACGAATATAGACCTCCAAGTTCACCAGAACATCTGTCGTGCTGCGGCACTTGCGGAAACCAAATTGAGAAGGGGAGAGGAGGTGATGGTGTTCCAGGAACCACATCAGACGAACGTTAACCATACGTTCAAAGAGTTTGCAGACACAACTTGTGAGAGCAATAGGGCGAAAGTCCTTAGGGGAGGTACCCAGAGACCCCGGTTTGTGAACAGGGAGGACAACGGCATCGAGCCAGTCCTCAGGGACTGACGACGACTCCCAGATCCGATTATACAGACTCAGTAAATACTGAGACGTGCACGGAGGGAGATGGCGAAGCATCTCATAATGAATACCATCGGAGCCCGCCGCCGTAGAACCACAGAGGGCCAGGGCAGAACGAAGTTCAGAGAGAGAGAAGGGATCATTATAGGGAAGCTGAAGATGAGTGCAGAAATCTAAAGGACGAGACTCAAGGACAGGTTTACGAAGAAGAAAAGATTGGGGAAGATGAAGACCAGAGCTAACAGAAGAAAAGTGGGAACCCAGTTCGGAAGCGACCTGCAACGGGTCCGCCACAAGAGTATCATGGAGGTGAAGGACCGGTGAAACTTCGGGAACGAACTTACCCGCTATCTTGCGGATACGCTTCCAGATCTGGGCCAGAGGAGTTTCGGACGTAATTGTCGAGACATAAGATGCCCAACATTCACGTTTAGCCGTACGGATGGCCCTACGGGCCACCGCACTCGCTTTCCGAAAGAAAAGAAAAGAATCGGTCGTCTGCCTACGGCGGTGCCTCTTCCAGGCTGCACGCTTACAGCGGACAGCCCGAGCACAGTCCGCATTCCTCCACTTCCGTGGACCCCGAGAGGAAGAGCGAGGGATAGAGCGGAGGGCAGCGTTGAAGACAGTGTCATGAAAAAGGAGGAGAGCGCGAGAGAGAGGCAGAAGGGAGAGGTCAGAGAGAGTAGCACTGAGGGTAAATAGGGTCCAGTCCGCCTAAGCAAACTGCCACCTAGGGAAAGAGAGGGAAGGGCGAAAAGAGAAAAAGGAAACAAGGATGGGGAAATGATCACTGCCATGGAGGTCATCAAGAACCTGCCACGCGAAATCTAAGTAAAGAGAAGAAGAGCAGAGAGAAAGATCAAGACAAGAAAGGGTGCGAGTCCGAGAGTCCAAATGAGTGGGCTCACCAGAATTCAGAAGAGACAGGGAAGAAGAGAGGAGAAACGGCTCAAGAAGGCGACCCCGGGTATTCGTCAGAACGTCACCCCAAAGAGAATGACGACAATTGAAGTCACCCAGCAGGAGTACAGGCTCCGGCAAGGAGTCAAGGAGGTGTTTCAGATCAGGAAGAGAGAGCGGGACACTCGGGGGGAGATAAATGGAACAAACTGTGTACCATTTCCCCACAAAGATACGAGCAGCAGAACAATGGAGAGGTGAAGGAAAAAGTAAAGGAACAAAGGGAACATCAGCCCGAATCAAGAGAGCAGAAGAATTAGAAGCCCCAGCAATGGCTGGGGGGGGGGGGAAGAAAGGAATAGCCACGAAAACGACCAGGACGAGCACCAAGCATCGGCTCCTGGAGACAGACACAAAGGGGCGAAAACCGCGAAATCAGAAGTTGGAGTTCAAGGAAATTGGCGTAATAACCTCGAACGTTCCATTGAAGAATGGACAACGACGAGAAGAGAAAGGACAAAAACAGAGAACAAGGAAGAAACAAAGGCGAAAGAGCAACAGAGCACGTTAAAGAATATCAGGGTCGGGATCAGGGTCAGCAAAGTCAGGGTTAGGGGGCATGGGTAAACTGAGCAAAGATGGAGGGAAGGAAACGGGAGAACAGATCAGAGGTGGGCGGGCGGGGTCCGGAGGAGGAGGAGGAGGAGGAAGAGGAGGAGGAGACAACGGAGAGGAGCAGTTCAGGACAGCAGCAGGAAGAGGGGGTTAGAAAGAGGGGAGCGAACCTCAGCAATGGCAGCAACCGAGAGGGAAGCGGGGGCTAAAGAAACCTCCATAGCAGGAACAGGGGGCGCAACCACCGAAATGGGAGGGGAAGGAGCGAGAGAGGCAGAAGTAGGGGCCGAGGAAGAAAGCGAAACCTTCTTACCCGCCGGGGAGGAGGGAGAGGAGCCAGGTTTACGCTTCTGACTTAAAGAGACAGGTGTCCCAGCAACCACGTACTGGGCAACGGATTCTAGCGTCTCAGCAGGAGAAGCCGAACGAGAGCACACATGACGGCCGTTTGGAGAGCGATGGACATCAGCCCGCACCGACAGGCAGCGGGGAGAGTCAAGAGACGGAGGGGAAGGATGGGAAGGAGGAACGGAGGGAGACGAGGAAGAAGACACAGGAGACACGACAGACCGGGTAGAAAGAAGGGGACCCCCAGACAGAGGACCAGGAGGTGGATCCTTCGGGAGAGAACCCAAAGGAACAGAGGAGGGGGCAGTGGGCGTATCAGGGTCCAAGGCCCGGAAACGGTTGTGAGTCTGAGGAAGGCGGGAAGGACGAGGAGAGGAAGAGCGCAACACGCGAGCATAAGAGATATTAGCATAAGGCGGGAGCCGGCGAACCTGGCGTCTCGCCTCAGGAAAAGATAAACGCTCCCGGTGCTTCAAGCTGAGGACGGCTGCCTCAAGCTTGTAATGGACACATGCACGGGAGAAGGTAGGATGGGCCTCACCGCAGTTGAGGCAACGAGCCTGGGGAGAAGTGCACTCCGACTTAGAGTGACCTTCGCCACCACACAAAGGACAGAGAGAGACAGTCGCAGAGCAGCGTAGGGCACCATGCCCAAACCTCCAGCATTTGTTACAAAGTCGAGGAGAAGGAATATACTCCTGGACAGAGCACCTAGCACCAGCAAGAATGACAGAGGATGGAAGGGTCCTACCATCAAAGGTAATCTTCACAACCGGGAGGGGTTGACGGCGACTACCACGAGGGGGACGAGTAAACGTGTCCACCTGGAGAATAGAATGGCCCTGGGCAGCAAGGATATGTCGAATATCGTCGTGGCAGTCGCGCAGGTCCCGAACACCGGTCGCAACATGGGGCGGGAGCAGAATAGTGCCAACACTGGCATTCAACTGAGCGTTCTTCGAGACAGGGGTCTCGCCAAGGCAGGATAAGGCAGCCAAGCGGGAAGCAGCATCCTGAGAAGGAGCAGCAACGACACGTGTACCAAGACGAGTGGGGTTGAAAGTAATGGAGGCATCCACAGAATCAACGAGATGTCGATGGAGGGAGAAATCGTCAGGAGGCGCAGAATCAAGAGGGAGGAGATCAAAATATTTGGCCCACGAAGCGGGACCAAACAAGGCTTGATAGGTAGCAGAACTGGAAGGAATCGAGCGAGGGCGGCCGTGACGAGGACGGCGGTGAGAACCCCCAGAGAGAGAGAGAGAGGGGTTAAAAGGCGCAGTAGTTACAACTAGAGAAGGAGCCGCGCCAGGGGACGAGGTAGTCACCACTGGGGGCTTGGGGCTCGACCCAACCACAGAGGAGGGAGGGGAGCCAGGGGAAGGAGTCAGAGAGGCCAAAGGAGGAGCAAGGTCGGGGCCCAATGCAGCGGAGGCTACAGAGCCCGGTCTTCCAACACGGACCGACTCGGGGGCTTGGTCGCCCACCCCACGAGCCTGAGAAGGTAAATCAAAAACAGCCGAAACAGGGGTCATCATCATTACGAAAAAGAAAATTCATTCACGAACGTGCCCCCACACCCACCATGGAGCCACAATTAGAGGCAGGACACCCAACAAGAAGCTATCGCCGATCTTGCCGGGGCCTCCTAGGGGTGCGTCGTGAGTATACGCCCCACAAACGCCACCTTAGGAAACCGACAGTCCGTCGAGATCGGGTTCAGTGACGAAAGGGGATTGACAATAAAAGGTTCCCCTCGCTCTCGACGTCGGGTACTACAGTTCTACGGGTGCTTGAGTATGCCTCCTCAAGCACCCGGGCGTCAGAATAGAAGAAGTCCAAGGGAAGAACCAGAACAAGCAAAAGGTCGGCAGGAAACGGCAAGCAGATAGGAGAAGAGGGGGGAGAAAAACGAAACAGAAGGAAAAGGAAAAGATGCCCAGCAGAATTGGAGAGGACGGCAGCAGGAGCACAAGGCTAGAAAAGGACAGAGGACTGTCCCAAGGAGCATCACACTCCGGCAGCCGCCCACTAAGCCCCCACACGGCGACAACGAGCTGAGCGGGGAGGGGGTCAATATTGACAAAACTTTCTATATTTTGTTTGGCAATAAATCCTCAAATCAAATAAATTTCAGGATTAACAATACCCAAATTTGTAACAAAGTAGATGGCAAATTCCTTGGCGTTCTCAGTGACCGCAAGCTGAGTTTCCAGGGACACATTCTAAATATATCAAAAAAAGTTTCGAAAACCGTTGGCATTCTTTCTAAGATCAGATATTATGTACCTCGCCCTGCCCTGGTGACACTCTATTATTCTCTCATCTATCCTTATCTCAACTATGGTATTTGTGCCTGGGGTTCTACTACCCAAAATCATTTACGTCCTCTAATTACTCAACACAAAGCTGCTATCAGGACAATATCTCACTCTGGCCCCAGACATCACTCGGTACCCTTACTCAAATCTCTGAATATGTTAGATATTAGGTCCCTGCACATCCTCTCATGTGTATTTTACATATATAAAACGCTGAACTGTAATGTCAGTCCTGACCTTAAAAGCTTCCTAGAAGGTTGTAACAGATCCCATGAGCACCACACCAGAAACAAATACTTATTTGATATTCCAAGAGTACGACTTAATCAAACTAGAAATGCTTTACAAATCAAGGGACCCAGAATGTGGAATGACCTTCCCAATTATGTTAAAGACTGTACCTCTCCCAACCAGTTTAAGATAAAAACTAAGTACTACCTAATTAACTATGTAACCTACCTCACCCCCAAAATGTCAACCCATGTCTTCTATTTTAAACAATGCTGTTTTGTTGACCAAATTGTATTTTTGTTTTTTTCTGCCATGTTTCCCCTCCCCCCGTTTTTTTCCCCTTCTTTTCATATTTTTTCTCAACACAATTTATACTTTAATCTCAATTAGTATTAAGTTATAGTCTTAAGTGTTTTTCCTGCCCGAAACGCTTTGCGTAATAGTGGCTTTAGGCATTGTATATACTAGCTCTATCTATAAATCCATCAGCTTTTGTATCTTACCTTGTATGTATGTACCTTACCTGAATAAAAATTTATTATTATTATTTATTATTATTACTTTACTCTAAAAATAAAATAAACAAATTACAAAAAAATATCCAGGCTTGGCTTTAATACAAATTGTGCAAAACAAACAATTGTACAAAACAAACAACAGCCAAAAACAACAACAACAACTACTTCCAGACGTCTAGACAATACCACCAGTCTACCAGTCCCCCTCCTGCACCATGGCCCGTCACCCCACCTCGCACCTGGGTCGCTGGGAGGCCACGCCCTCCGTAACAAGCAGTTAAAGAAGCCGGTTCATAGTTTAAAGAAGACATCAGCGCCCTCTGCTCGGCTGATTTTCTGATATACCAAGCTCTCTAAGATTCAGATTACTCCTGGGTGCTCTACTAAATAGACCTGTTAACACATCTTGGTGTGGTAGTGGATTTAGTCAGACTGGCTCATGGTATTCCGCACCATATTTTATTTTGCACCTTAATGTAACGTATATTAAGGTGCAAAATAAAATATGGTGCGGAATACCATGAGCCAGTCTGACTAAATCCACTACCACACCAAGATGTGTTAACAGGTCTATTTAGTAGAGCACCCAGGAGTAATCTGAATCTTAGAGAGCTTGGTATATCAGAAAATCAGCCGAGCAGAGGGCGCTGATGTCTTCTTTAAACTATGAACCGGCTTCTTTAACTGCTTGTTACGGAGGGCGTGGCCTCCCAGCGACCCAGGTGCGAGGTGGGGTGACGGGCCATGGTGCAGGAGGGGGACTGGTAGACTGGTGGTATTGTCTAGATGTCTGGAAGTAGTTGTTGTTGTTGTTCTTGGCTGCAGTTCTTTATTACATAGACGTGAATGAGTAGAATAGGCGATAATGGAGTAGGCCGAATCTCTTCCTAGAGATTTTACCGTGACACAAGCTCATACAATTTGAGAAAATACTCAGTCACTAACATACACAAACAAACAGACTTACACATGCTCTCAGTTCATTAACTTACTCACTTTCTCAAACTTTTTTAGGCCTTACCTAAACCCTTTGGGTCGAACTCCCTTACCTTAACCATTGACTGTACAGAGCACCCACTTTTGTAACAAGTGGGGGCCTGTCCGGGAGGTTTCCCTGGAACTATCAACCACAGAGGATAATGTGGTGTACCCTTCGTGTGCAGTGACCAGGTCTGTGGGTGTTAAATGTAAAGGCAGCCCTGTGGTTACCAAGGTGGTTAATCCCGAGGCCACGAGAACTTTCCGAATGGTGAAACCCAAGTGGACCTTGCAAATACTTACATGGACAGAATCGATGAAGAGACCGAGGACACAGTGGAGAGCCTACCATCACCTCCTATGGAGAAGAGTGAGGATGAGGAGGAGAATGCTACTGGGACTCAGCTTATTGCATCTGAACAATGCATGGAAGCCACTTTGAGTGAACTGCAGAAGGCTGATCCTAGTCTCATAGAATGTCATGATATAGCTCTCTCTTGGGAGGAAATAGTAAATGCAGAGACCGGCTACTATTGCAAGGATCAGATTTTGATGAGAAAATGGAAACTACAGAGTTCTCCATTGTCAAACGATTGGGAGGTAGTACATCAGGTAGTGCTGCCTACTATCTACCGAGAGAAGGTGTTGACAGCTGCTAATGATGATCCCTTGTGGGGACATCAAGGAGTTAATATCACTTATAATTTTTTAAGGCATTTCTATTCGTCCAAACTGAAAACCGATGTGGCAAAACTTTATAACTTTTGTGTCCTGTGTCAAACCATAGGGAAACCAAACCAGGTTCACCTCAGCTTGCAGCATCACCCGTTGACCATTCAGCTTGTAGCATCACCCGTTGACCACTCTGCTTGTAGCATCACCCGTTGACCACTCTGCTTGCAGCGTCACCCGTTGGCCACTCTGCTTGTAGCATCACCCGTTGACCACTCTGCTTGTAGCATCACCCGTTGACCACTCTGCTTGCAGCGTCACCCGTTGACCACCTCTGCTTGCAGCATCAACCGTTGACCACCTCTGCTTGCAGCATCAACCGTTGACCACTTAGCTTGCAGCGTCACCCGTTGACCACCTCTGCTTGCAGCATCACCCGTTGACCACTTAGCTTGCAGCGTCACCCGTTGACCACTCAGCTTGCAGCATCACCCGTTGACCACCTCTGCTTGCAGCATCACCTGTTGACCACTCTGCTTGTAGCGTCACCCGTTGACCACTCTGCTTGCAGCATCACCCGTTGACCACTCTGCTTGTAGCGTCACCTGTTGACCACTCTGCTTGTAGCGTCACCCGTTGACCACTCTGCTTGTAGCATCACCCATTGACCACTCAGCTAGTAGCATCACCCACTGACCACTCTGCTTGCAGCATCACCCGTTGACCACCTCTGCTTGCAGCATCACCTGTTGACCACTCTGCTTGCAGCGTCACCCGTTGACCACTCTGCTTGCAGCGTCACCCGTTGACCACCTCTGCTTGCAGCATCACCTGTTGACCACTCTGCTTGTAGCGTCACCCGTTGACCACTCAGCTTGCAGCGTCACCCGTTGACCACTCAGCTTGCAGCATCACCCGTTGACCACTCAGCTTGCAGCATCACCCGTTGACCACCTCTGCTTGTAGCATCACCCGTTGACCACTCAGCTTGCAGCATCACCCGTTGACCACTCAGCTTGCAGCATCACCCGTTGACCACTCAGCTTGCAGCGTCACCCGTTGACCACTCAGCTTGCAGCGTCACCCGTTGACCACTCAGCTTGCAGCGTCACCCGTTGACCACTCAGCTTGCAGCGTCACCCGTTGACCATTCAGCTTGCAGCATCACCCGTTGACCACTTAGCTTGCAGCGTCACCCGTTGACCACTTAGCTTGCAGCGTCACCCGTTGACCACTCAGCTTGCAGCATCACCCGTTGACCACTCAGCTTGCAGCATCACCCGTTGACCACTCAGCTTGCAGCGTCACCCGTTGACCACTCAGCTTGCAGCGTCACCCGTTGACCACTCAGCTTGCAGCGTCACCCGTTGACCACTCAGCTTGCAGCATCACCCGTTGACCACTCTGCTTGCAGCATCACCCGTTGACCACCTCTGCTTGCAGCGTCACCCGTTGACCACCTCTGCTTGCAGCGTCACCCGTTGACCATTCAGCTTGCAGCATCACCCGTTGACCACTCAGCTTGCAGCATCACCCGTTGACCACTCAGCTTGTAGCATCACCCGTTGACCACTCAGCTTGCAGCGTCACCCGTTGACCACTCAGCTTGCAGCGTCACCCGTTGACCACTCAGCTTGCAGCGTCACCCGTTGACCACTCAGCTTGCAGCGTCACCCGTTGACCACTCAGCTTGCAGCGTCACCCGTTGACCACTCAGCTTGCAGCATCACCCGTTGACCACTCAGCTTGCAGCGTCACCCGTTGACCACTCAGCTTGCAGCATCACCCGTTGCAATATGACTGACAACCTACAGAACTCATCAAAGGCGTGAAGTGTGTAGAGCAACAATGGGCGTCTGACAGGTGCCAGCTGGTCAGTGAGTGACCAGCTGCGACAGCGGCGTCCAGATGACCTGAGCCGGATGCTGGCGGCGTCGGGCTCCACCTGGGTTTAGGCGGGGCGACCTGGTTCACATACACGTGTACAGATGGCGTTGCTGGCCTGAGTATTGTTCCCAGATGGTGTTGACAACCCAACATGAGGGAGAAGTGCTCTCAGACGCCACCAGCTGTATTATTGTAGACAATTATTGCTGCTTAATAATGTGTCATGCGCATGACGGGTTAACGCATGACACATGAGCCATGCGCACATTTAGTATGCTAATAGAGTGGGACTCCGGGTTAAAAATGTCTGCAGTGAGTGCTGGGGGCGGCGGCGGGACCCGCGGATAGTAGACATTATGTCAGGGAAATATCTGGTATTATGTCCGGGGTGTGAGACGTCCAGGCGGCCCTGTCTCCCCCAGACTTCCCACCTCCCCCAGGGTGAGTGTTGCCCCAGCAGCTCTGCCTCCCCCAGACTCCCCCTCCTCCCCCGGGGTGAGGGCTAAATATTCCTTCAAATGCAGGCAGATAAACATGACATAGAAATAATTGTTTCCAGAGAAGTGTGGAAAAATAGGGGAGGTGGAGAGTGGGCAGGTACTCGCCTAATTGTACTCACCAAATTGTGCTTGCGGGGGTTGAGCTTTGTCTCTTTGCTCCCGCCTCTCAACTGTCAATCAACTGGTGTACAGATTCCTGAGCCTACTGGCCTCTGTCATATCTCCTTTTGAAACTGTGTATGGAGTCAGCCTCCACCACAACACTACTTAATGCATTCCATCTGTCAACTACTCTGACACTGAAAAAAATCTTTCTAACGTCTCTGTGGCTCATTTGGGTACTAAGTTTCCACCTGTCTCTCCTTGTTCGTGTCCCACCCGTGCTGAAGAGTTTGTCTTTGTCCACTCTGTCAATTCCCATGAGAATTTTGTAGGTGGTTATGATGTCTCCCCTTACTCTTCTGTTTTCCAGGGACGTGAAGTTTGTTACGTACCCTTATAAGATACGTAAGTAAATATATTAATATGTACATTTATAATTGTATGTAAATTACAAGCATGTATATTGTTATACTTATATGTTCTATGCAAATGCACATTCATGTTACAGTGTTGGCGTTAGGCCCAGCGTATCGTGGGAATGATTGTTTATTTCTTTGTGTGATCAGTTTTCCCACGGGAACTAATGATTTATATGTGATCATAAGTGGGTAACAGAGTGAAATAATAATTGAGTGAACTGTATCTGGCAAATTGTCGTGGGATCGTCCGTTGCTGGGTGTGCATGCCATTATTTCCTTCTGTATGCATATTTTAATTACTATGTAAAGAAACAATTGCTTTGTTTGTGTATATCAATATGTACTAATTATCCATTAAGTTAGTTTAAGATTACTCTTGTCACAATGTATTGCTCCATTGTTGAAATATAAATATTGTAACTTTGGCAATTTATTCGCGGGGCAAGGCAATCTGTTTTTTGACTCGCGTGATGTAGTTCAGTAGCTGAGCCGGAACCAGGGAGATAACAACTTGTTGAAGTTAAGTTCATTTGTCTGTCATAGCCATACCTATTATTATTTTAATTTAATGTCTGGAAGTTACAGTGATATTTTTAATGTGATATATTGTGACCATATAATCATCTGTTTGCCTTTGAGATTTATTTAATATAATTATATATATATACTTGTCTTTATTCTTCAGTCCTATGAAGATTCTATTTTTGTGCTCATTACTTATTAAGGGGTTATACTGGTGATTCGCTATTGAGAACAGCAGTTGTGTCGTATCCCTAGACTTATTAAAATTTGGCTGCTGTAGGATCACGAGCCGTAACGTACGATAGGTAACAAAGAGTTATGGGGGCCTGTCCGGGAGATATTGTCCCACTTTAACTTAACTATGCTAATCTAACCTTGCCTTCCTAGGTACCAGTGTGTCAAGTGTCTCTGTGTGTTTCTTAAGAACTATTCCATGTGCCAAGCAAGCCTTCCTGTGTGTCAAGTAACAACGTTTCACGATTTTGAGGTAAGTCATCCTATATATTTTGTTTGTGCAGTGAGGCCAAGCGAATTTTCAGTGTGGTGACAATTTTACAGTGAAGTGTAGTGCAGTGCCATTATTTTAATTATTTTTGTGAATTAAGTGCCAAGTGTTAGTAACGATGGAGGAGAAAGTTGCAGCGTTGGTGGCTCACCCAGACTTTGAAGGGATTCAGAACCTTAAAAAGACTGAGTTAATACAAATGGCAAATCAGTTGGATTTGACCGCCAGCAATAGAATGGTTAAAGCCCAAATATTGAAAGTCATTGTGACGCATTTTGTTGAGAATGGGGAGTTAGATGAAGAAATTCTAGAAGAGTTAAGAGAGGAGTCGAGTGATCAGATGACGTTAAAGCGTCTTGAGTTAGAAGCGCAAATAGCCAATGCTAAGCTTGAAGCTCAAAGGGAACAGAAAATATTAGAGGCTGAAGCTCGTCAAAGAGAGATTGAAGCTCAACAGCAACAGCAAATATTAGAGGCTGAAGCTCAGCAAAGGGAGCTGGAGACTAGGCGTTTAGAAATTGCGGCACAAAACCAGAGAGGTTTAATTGAGTTGCAACTTGAAGCCACAAAGAAGCAACAAGCCGAGGAACAAACTAGGCAATTAGAGATTCAACAACAAATGGCTGACACTAACTTCAGGCTTGAATCACAGCGTATGGCAGCTGGGCATGGAAATACTAGTAATGTTTCAACAAATAGTGATAATAATCCCATCAGGATGAATAAGTATATAGAGTTGCCCAAGTTCAATGAGGAAGATCCTGAGGTTTTCTTTGCACATTTTTATAAAATTGCCATCAGTATGAACTGGCCAAGGGATCAGTGGGTAGCCATTATGCAGTCTCAATTCAAGAGGCGTAGTCAGGAGGTTTTCACAACCCTACCTGACGCTCATAGTTTTGATTATGACTTTGTAAAGAAAAGCATCCTCAATGCATACCAGCTAAATCCAGAGGCACACAGGCAAAAGTTCAGGAACCTAAGGAGAATCAGGGATCAGACAATAGCAGATTTTACTCGTCAGAAGACGAATTTTTGCAACAGATGGTTAAAGTCACTTGCAATCACTGATTTTGATGCTCTAAAGAATCTTCTCATAATGGAAGAAGTATTGTCCTGTCTTCCAGACCAGTTGTCTACTTTTATGGCAGAACAAAAGAATGTAACCGATATTGATGAGCTGTCAAAGCTCGCGGATGAGCATGAGTTGCTGACTAAGGCCCCGTTTACGGCCACTTCACCTAAGTCTAGTCGTAGAGTAAATTTCAATGCTCACCGTACTCCTTATCAGTATAAGTCTCCTCCTGGTGCGACAGTTACTCCCGTGAACTCTTCTCTTACTAACCCTAAGATGGTTACTCCATTGCCAGGATCATCTAAGCCTAGTAATGCTAATTCTAAACCGGCAGTTGGTTCTACCAGTGTGTCCACTGTCAAACATTGTACCCATTGTAAGAGAAGGGGGCATGTGATTTCTTCATGTTTTAGTTTGCATCCTGAACTCCGACCAACTGGTCTTATTATGAGTAAAGGAGTGCAACCTATTAATTCTTCATGTATTACAGTCAGTCCCAATTGGATGGCTGAATTCAAACCCTATATTTCCACAGGTACCTTATTATGTACTAATGGTAGACATAAGACTGTTCAATTACTCCGTGATACTGGAGCTTCACAGTCTCTTATTACCCAGAAGGTACTTGATGATGTTGACACCCGAGATCTGGGTGAAGTTGTGCTTCTCCAAGGTATTGCCGGTAGTGTGCAACCAGTATCCTTATTGCAAGTTAACCTTGATTCTAAATATACTTCAGGATGGTGTAATGTTGGTGTAAGTAAACAACTGCCCATTCCTGGGGTAGACATTATTCTAGGTAATGATTTTGGCAACCAAATGGTTGTAGGGCCCAAGTGTCCCATCATGTTAACTAAACCCCATAATGTATTAGCTCAACCGGAAGCAGATGATGATATTATTTACCCTGCTTGTGTTGTTACTAGATCAATGGGAAAAACAGGTGAGAGTAATCCTGTCTTCACTGAGGTTGCTGTTCCCAAGACCAGGACCCCTTCAGTAAAGGAGTGGGAGGTGGATCTTGAGGATTCTTTTATGACTCGACTGGATGATGAGAGTGAGGCCGTAGTAGAAGCCCCGCCGAACCTAAATCACAAGGAAAGTGAAGGTGAGGAGGCTGAACTATCTGTACCTTGCCCGCTTGTCTCCAGTGCGCCAGTTGTCGAGAGTGAGGCCGAAGTAGCTATGACTCCATTTTATTCTGATCAATCGGGAAAAGAGATCAAGCTACTAGGTTCTTGCCCGCTCGCTGCTGAGTCTGAGTCATTGCCCTTAAGTGTTGTACAGACTACTGATCCTAGTTTAAGTAAGTGTATTTCTGAGGCTCCTGATAATATTGATGCATTGGAGGAAGGGACGGGTTTCTTCTTCAAGGATCGACTTCTGATGAGAAGGTGGAGACCCAAGGGAACTCCCTCTTCAGAGGATTGTGAGATTAGAACCCAACTCGTTGTCCCCAATGATTATCGTAGGCAGGTCCTGCAGGCTGCACATGATGATCCCATGGGAGGTCATCAAGGTATCACGAATATGTACCATAAGATAAGTAAATATTTTTTCTGGCCAAAGTTAAAGAAAGACGTGGTCAGATATTGTCATAACTGTATACCCTGTCAAATTGTTGGTAAACCAAATCAATCTGTACCTAGAGCACCATTGCAACCTATTGTAGTTCCTGATGAACCATTTACTCATGTTGTAATTGATTGTGTGGGTCCTTTACCTAAGACTAAATCGGGTAACATGTTTTTGTTCACTCTCATGTGTATGACTACTAGATTTCCTGAAGCTTATGCTCTACGGAATACCAAGGCTCATAATCTCATCAAGTGTCTTGAAAGATTCTTTTCGTTGTTTGGAATGCCTAGAGTTATTCAGAGTGATAATGGGGGAAATTTTGTTTCTAAAGTTTTCAGAACTTTTTGCGAATCCCGAGGGATTCGGCACAAATTGTCCAGTCCATATCATCCACAAAGCCAAGGTGGACTTGAACGTTTCCACCAGATTTTGAAACAAATGCTGAAGACAACAGGAGAAACTCATCCACGTAATTGGGATGAGAATCTCCCCTTTGTGTTATTTGCTGCTAGAGAAGGGCTACAAGAGTCATTGGGCTGTTCACCCTTTGAACTAGTTTTTGGTCACCAAGTAAGAGGTCCTCTTAAAATGCTACAAGAAAAGTTGTTGGGAGATGTCTCTGTTCATCAGAGCGGATTGTACTTGAGTGAGGTCAAGGCTAAGTTGTGTCGGGCTCGTGAGTTGGCGAAAGAACATCTGGGAAGGACTCAACAAGCCATGAAAGTACGATATGACAAGAAGTTCAAAGCTAAGCTAAGGTCGTTTGATGTCGGAGATTTGGTGTTGGTGTTGAAACCTCGTATGGGGACTTCCATGTCCCATAAGTTCGCAGGACCCTACCAAGTGGTAGACAAGGTGGGAGACCTAACTTATAAACTAATTAACCCTAATCTTTCAGAACCCCAAATGACTGTGCACATTAACAGATTAAAAGCTTATGTTGGACCTGGTGTAGTAGCTTGTTTTAGTCGGGAAGAGTTACCACCTGAGGATAATTGTAGTGAGGGACATGTTGTTAATATCCAACTTCTCAGTTCCAGTTCCAATGGCAGGGAGATGCTATGTCATTTACAGGAGGAACAACGTGATGAGTTCTAGGTTCTGCTGGACAACCATACATCTCTGTTTGGGGAGGTTCCTACCCAGACCCACCTCATCACACACGACATTCAGCTCCTGGACAGCACCCCCATTCGACAACATCCGTACCGAGTGAATCCCGAAAAGAGGAAAATTATGCAAGCAGAAGTGGAATATCTGCTCCAGCATGATTTCATTCGGCCAAGTCAAAGTACTTGGAGCTCTCCGTGTTTGTTAGTGCCAAAACCAGATGGAACCTGGAGATTGTGCGTGGATTATAGGAAACTGAACAAGAACACTACAGTGGACGTTTTTCCTTTACCCTTGTTGGAAGAATGTATAGAGTCCATAGGTCATGCCGAATATGTAAGTAAGCTTGATTTGTCAAAAGGGTATTATCAAATTCCATTAACAGTGTATTACTATTCTAGAAAATTTAATGCAGCTCAGAGAAATTATTCCGTGGTAGAAAAGGAGGTGTTGGGTCTTATATTGTCAATCAAGAAGTTTGAGATTTACTTATCAGGAAATAAAGTGTTAGTATTTACAGACCACAACCCCCTTATCTTTATAAATATGATGAAAATCAAGAACCAACGAATTCTGCGCTGGTCATTGTTTTTGCAGGAATTTAATGTAGAAATCAAACATATTCCAGGCAGACAAAATGTTATTGCTGATGCTTTATCAAGAAGTTTTGATGTACCATAAATGAAATGTTTCTTTTTACTTAACATTTTTACTTCTGGAAAAATGCCATTGATCTTCAATCCATTGCATTTTTTTTTTTTTGGAGGTGGAAGTGTTACGTACCCTTATAAGATACGTAAGTAAATATATTAATATGTACATTTATAATTGTATGTAAATTACAAGCATGTATATTGTTATACTTATATGTTCTATGCAAATGCACATTCATGTTACAGTGTTGGCGTTAGGCCCAGCGTATCGTGGGAATGATTGTTTATTTCTTTGTGTGATCAGTTTTCCCACGGGAACTAATGATTTATATGTGATCATAAGTGGGTAACAGAGTGAAATAATAATTGAGTGAACTGTATCTGGCAAATTGTCGTGGGATCGTCCGTTGCTGGGTGTGCATGCCATTATTTCCTTCTGTATGCATATTTTAATTACTATGTAAAGAAACAATTGCTTTGTTTGTGTATATCAATATGTACTAATTATCCATTAAGTTAGTTTAAGATTACTCTTGTCACAATGTATTGCTCCATTGTTGAAATATAAATATTGTAACTTTGGCAATTTATTCGCGGGGCAAGGCAATCTGTTTTTTGACTCGCGTGATGTAGTTCAGTAGCTGAGCCGGAACCAGGGAGATAACAACTTGTTGAAGTTAAGTTCATTTGTTCTGTCATAGCCATACCTATTATTATTTTAATTTAATGTCTGGAAGTTACAGTGATATTTTTAATGTGATATATTGTGACCATATAATCATCTGTTTGCCTTTGAGATTTATTTAATATAATTATATATATATACTTGTCTTTATTCTTCAGTCCTATGAAGATTCTATTTTTGTGCTCATTACTTATTAAGGGGTTATACTGGTGATTCGCTATTGAGAACAGCAGTTGTGTCGTATCCCTAGACTTATTAAAATTTGGCTGCTGTAGGATCACGAGCCGTAACGTACGATAGGTAACAAAGTTCAGCTCCTTTAGCCTTTCCTCATAGCTCATACCCCTCAGTTCCGTGACGAGTCTGGTGGCATACCGACCACTGAATCTTCTCTAACTTTGTCTTGTGTTTAACTAGGTATGGCCTCCAGGCTGGAGCTTCATATTCCAGGATTGGTCTGACATAAGTGGTATACAGGGTCCTGAACAATTCCTTACACAAGTTTCTAAAGGCAGTTCTAATGTTAGGCCAGTCTAGCATATGCCGCTGATGATATCCTTTTAATGTGGGCCTCTGGGGACAGGTTTGGTGTGATATCAACCCCAGATCTTTCTCTCTGACTCTTGCAGGATTTCACCTTCCAGATGGTACCTTGTGTTCAGCCTCCTGCTCCCTTCGCCTAATTTCATTACCTTACACTTTCCTTAGTTGAACTTTACCAGCCATTTTCTAGACCATTCCTCCAGTTTATCCAGGTCGTCCTGTAGTCTCTGTCTTCATCCGTCTTGATTCTTCTCATTGGGTGTGGGGGCGGGTGTGGGGGCGGGTATGGGGGCGGGTGTGGGGGCGGGTAGTGGGGGCGGGATGTGGGGACGGGTATGGGGGCGGGTGTGGGGGCGGGTGTGGGGGCGGGTGTGGGGACGGGTGTGGGGGCGGGTGTGGGGACGGGTGTGGGGGCGGGTGTGGGGACGGGTGTGGGGGCGGTAGGAGCAAGTTAGTGAGGGCGGTGGGAGCATCTTGTTAAGTTTGTGCAGCCAGCCAACAATGACATTGTTAGCAGCGGGTCGGCGGCCCTTCCCACTGTGCTCCACCCCGTCCCACAGTGCCCCGTCCCTCCGTCACCCTCCAGAGGAGAGAGAGAGAGAGAGAGAGAGAGAGAGAGAGAGAGAGAGAGAGAGAGAGAGAGAGAGAGAGAGAGAGAAGAGAG